>NW_022170878.1:11907144-12148325 GCF_008802855.1 Photinus pyralis
GGTTGTGATTTTGACGGTAGTGATTCGTTTAACCCGTGTAGGGGCGGGGTAGAATACTCCTACCGCAGCAGACACTGCGTGTCGTAAGAGGCGACTAAACAACTGCAAGTCTACCGGAAGCGTGGGTGGAATGCGGCTACGGATTGTCGATTTTGCTTTACTTTACCGATTTGTACCTTTAGTTGAATCCAGACGCAAGGGTTGGTTTGGATTCGAAATGTGGTCGGAGTCTCACCCTTACGCCACCAATTTCAGTCATTTTTTCCGTTTTTACTCTTCCGATGAAGTGTATGGGAGTTTGAAAAATGTTATTAGGTCCCCGTTGATAGACCTTCCAAAGTTCGCGTCGCTTTAAAACTTTTCCCTTTAGCTACCGCCAGTTTCCCCTTAAAATTTCATTATTATTAGAAGAGGGATTGAAAGTGCCGTTACTCACGATAATGATGGAGGTGGGATCTGTGAAATTCATGTATAGAATAATTTTTTGGTGTGCAAAATAGTCTTTTTCCTAAACCGATTTTTCGTCTGTCTCTTTAATTTGAAGCGTATTTGCGCCCCTTTTGATTTTTTCACAGCAACCATAAAAGCATCTAACAGCTTTACGTAGTGTTGTGGGTTGCGTACCGAAAAGAATTGAAATATCGAATAATATGCAGGGTGTTCTGTTAGAAAATGCAACTTTGGTGTGCCACGCCGTAACCTTATAACCATCCTGTATAAATAAAATTATGACTGCCTATTGAAGAACCTTCAAACTTTTGTGGAACACTTTCTTTGGTGTCTTATATATTTTCTTCTCGATAACCGAAAAACAATTGAACTTAGGTACATTACGATTCTTCTTTGCTCAAACATTGAGAAAAGAATTGAAAAACCCAATAAAATACAGGGCGTTCTATTAAAAACATGCAACTTTTTTTTGATATCTTGTATATTTTCCTCTATAGGCGATCGTTTTCTTACTTATAATAATATACAGTGTTATTGATTAAAGAGTAGACATAGGGATTCACGTGTATTGGTTTTCTCTATGTCCACTTTTAAATGACTTCTGAAGGGCGCCTAATTTTATGCCACAAAAATAACTTCTTCAGACAAATAAAGATCTGGCTGTCATATAATTTGAATATAGTGGCTTTGGCTCCTGTATTTTTATTATGGTTCGTGTGCGATGTATTCAACTGATGAAAAGGTTGATATTGTCAATTGACATAGTGCCGGTAACAGCTTAAGGTTTATTTGTTTCAAGAAGTTATTTTGGTTGCATAAAATTAGGCGCCCTTTAGATGAGATTTTGTCATTTAAAAGTAGACACAGGGAAAAACAATGCACGTAAAATCCCTATGTCTACTTCTTAATAAATATCCCTGTTTAAGAATAATATTCATATTATATAAGATTATCGAACCGTTCGTCCGTTCGTCCATACGAGGTCTTAACCCTCCTACACTTTCCAATATGTTTAGTTTGTTCTTTTTGAATTCGGTAGCTTCTAGCTCTGGCACCTGAGCCAAGAAAAATCTTCACGATAAACGCATGTGCAGATTGCGCAATGCTAACTTTTTTATTTATTAAGATAATTTTTTTAACCATACCGTTGCTTCTAGTAAAGACAAACATATCGCATAAATTCGATGACAACTTTCTTATTTACGGAGATATTTTTTTGTATTTTAACTAGAGACGCTTCCATCAAAGGCAAACATATGCATTATTGTAAAAATCAGATGTGATCGTGCAATGTCAACTTCCTTCGTTCCGTTGTTTCGTTGAATGTACCCTTAATTTGAGTAACTGACTGAATGCGCGTTTAGTGTGTTAAGAGGGGACAAATATGTACGCTTGATGTACATACGTACAGTTGTGTACAAATCTATAACATACAACGTACGTACAGGGTACGTCTGTAATTTTGGTCAACTTCACTGTAATCGTAATGCAAACGCAAAGGAATATCCATCCGCGCACGGTTATTACTTATTAGTTATACAGTCACGCGGTTCTTCAATCGAAAATTGACTGATCCACACGGCTACTTCTCAAATAACACAAGGACGTACATTGCAAATACATAGTACGTACAGCCATGGATTTACGGAGGTACACTTATGGTTTATGTACATACGTACATTGCACGTACAATGGTACGTTATTTTTGCACCACTGACATACTAGGTACGTACTTTGCCGTACGTACTATGTACGGGAGCAAGAGTAATTAGTACATTATACATACATAACAGTATGTCTAATGTACCTACGGCGGAATACGTATCTAGCTTGTACAAAGTAGTGTAAAAATAACGTACCATGTACGTACTATGTATTTTGTATTTGCAATGTACGTAATTGTGTTATTTGGGATATTGTTGTTAATGTTAGCTTATTTAGAAAACTGTGAATCAGAGGCGGCCCTTCCGCTTCAAATGTTATAAATCTGGCAGTCCTTTCGAGCGAGTCCTTCTGAAATGCATTTTTTTCCAAAATTATGTGGAATTGATGTCGAAGAACAACTGTCTGGTCGCGCTGTACTTTCCCCTTGGGAACAAAATATAAAAAAACAAAAGAGCGTTAAACGTTTATTATCAGTGCTATCTAGCCACAATGTTTACAATATAGCAGGAATACCAATTAAAACAGTATCTTCAACTTATTTGTTTAATTATATCAATGATTACGAGTATCATTACTCTCTGACCCTTTAACGCTCGCAAAATATTCTCCAATTTCTTTTATAAGGCAGTTGCGTAAATTAATTGCGATCTCCCCGGTCACTTCCTCATCTTCGGTTCTACACTTGTCAAATACCTTCTCGGCAACATCTATCGGTGTCGGCCTTTCAGCAATATGTTTTATAACGGCATCCCTCACATATTTGCCGTCTTTAATAAGATTCTGCCTTTGATACATGCACAACATTAGGGCGTGCAAGCGGGAATCGCTTCGGACGACGATATCGTTCTCGTCGAAAACTCCCTCGAGGTCGGAAATTTCCACCTTGTTCTCCTCCCGGCAACGTTGCGCATGTTCGTTATCAAAATATTCCGAGAGGACGTGGGTCGCCTAAACGGAAAGATCAAGAAATGCTCACTTACATCACTGGTAACTAACCTGGAGCAAAACGCACAGGAGTGTTATACGCCATAGAACTGCTGACATGTTGCCCGTCTTGATACTTTCCAACCAATAAAGTATACTCTAATTGGAGACCAGTCAGTTGCAAGTTTGAACTTTAACCTACTACTGGTCTCGTTACGGAGAAGTACGCTTATCACCATGATTCTACCAGGAATTGTTATCAACAAAACAATAAGGGTTTGGGAAAAGTTCAATAAAATACAAAAACTTGTTTATACAACCTCAGTTAACAATAACATTTTTTTTATTTGAGACAGGAAACTTTGAAGCTCGAGGTATATTGACGCCTTTTTGAGTTAAAGTTTATAGGATCAGTATTCTATATAATCTAGTTTTTTGGAAATGGCTTGGGAGTTACTGTAGGAAACGAAGGTTCTATGGATGTGTTTAAATTCACAACTAATGCTATCTTTTGTTGGGTTCCACCACAAGATCTATATAAATAAAAATAAATATTCGTAATAAATAAAAATTAATGATTGCATGTATGCCCGCGAAGGTTTTCATATAAATAAATCGGTGTAAAGTTCGGAGAGTGTGCGAGGTGAGGCGGCGCAGCCGCTGAAACCGAGCGTATGTCCCATCCAAGAAAACGATATTTCCCAAAGGCGATACGAAGTGCGCTGGGTCTGCTGGAAAAACATAAAGTACACACAGTATATGTGGAAATAGCATTTCTGATTGTTTTCCCTCCTTTGATGATCTAAAAACTTTCTCTCAGAAGTGAAAGTTTACCTTGGTACCAACATGACAATTTTCAATACGACAATGAGGTATCAGAGATTGATTCGATGGGAGAGTGATAGGGATTGTAAAGTTTATCTTATTACGACTTATGTTTTTACCGTTCAAATGCCATGAGGGTTCATTTTTGTTCTAAGAGGTCGTAGGACTTTGTCTTGTAAATTAGAAAAAGGTTCCTGTTGTATCATTCTGACAGCACACTTTTCTGCATCTTGAATCTTAGGTACTTCTAAATATTTGAATTTTACAATAATTTAGTGTTACCGTTTCCAACTGTAACTTCTGATCCATGCCATCAAGTTAAGTATTTGTTGATATTAAAAAACATCTATAATTAATGCCAGTGAAGAATAATGTACAGGGTGAGGCAACGATTGCGCGGAGTAACTTAATGCCTTGAAGATAAGATTTTTTGATAGAGTGCTTTTGTATTATAGTATGGTTGAATATTCTCCACATTTTAAAAATATTTAATTATACAGGGTGCACCCAAAAACTAGGGCGCCCAAATGGTACATTTTTTTAATAGAACCCCCTGTATTTGAGTGCATTTTTGAATTCTACGTGTAATTGTACGTCTTTTTTATTATATGGATAATATCCGAAAAGCTTTAAAGATAATTCGATTTGTAAGAAAAATTGGGCATTTGCAAGCGTCAGTATATTGTCAAAATTATTACTTAAATTTTGATTCCAGGTTTTATCTTTTATCCTGGGTTAAGTAAAAGTCAAATAAATACATCTACTATAAAACATTAAAAAAATAGCTTACAGGGTGTTTTTTTCTAGATCCAAGGTTACAAAACTTCATATTAAAAAATCTCACTTTTTTTAAATGGAACACCCTAAGTATTTTTCTGTCATCTTTTAGCTCCTCCAAAAACCCTAAACTTTTTATAATAATGACCTATACCTATCTCTGATAGTTTTCGAAATATCTTGGTTTTCCTGGTTTTTATATTCTAATCTTAAATAAGTTATACAGTGTGTCCCCAGATGGACTGAACAAGAGGGAAAAAATTTTAACTTTACGCAAAAATGTCATTCTTTATAAAAATTTTTGCTTGCCTCAAAACCACCTATTCTGAAATAAAAATCTAGATATTTCTTTTAGCACCTGAGAAAATTACAGAAAACGCAAAATCTACAGCGGAAATTTTTCTAAGTTGCATGTTCTTGATTAAATCAGACTATCATTGTATCTTCCATGGCAACCTGATAAGTAAATCAAGTTAAAAAAGACACCTTAGAGCTTAAGAAAAAGAATGACATTTTTGCGTAAAGTTAAAATTAAAAAATTTTTCCCTCTTGTTCAGTTCATCCTGGGACACACTGTATGTAATTTACATAATAGTGAGGTGGCCATGCAAAAAAATTCAATTTTTATCTGCCTCGTTCAAATCTAAAATCATATTTATTAATTCATCTTTCTAATAATTCATTTAAGTCTATAAAAACTGGAGAATAAATTTGATAGTAAAAACCTAAATAAATATCTTGATTTTTCTACTTTTTATATTTTAATCTGAAATAAGTTCTAATTTACATAATAACGAGGTGAATATGAAAAAAATTAAACTAAATATCACTGACTGGATGACATTGGGAGTTAAATTAAATTTGCTTTGTAATCAAATGTTTTTACTTATTCTCTAGTTCTTGGACTTAAAATAAATTGTTTGAAAAATAAATTAATCGATAGGATTTGCCTTTTGGACGAGATAGATAAAAATTTTTTGCATGTTCACCTTACTATTATGTAAATTACATATAACTTATTTAAGATCAGAATATAAAAACCAGGAAAACCAAGATGTTTCTAAAACTAGCAGAGATATTATTATCAAAAGTTGAAGGTTTTTGGAGAAGCTAAAAGATGACAGAAAAATACACAGGGTGTTCCATTAAAAGAAAGTGAGATATTTTAGTATGAAGTTTTGTAGCTTTGGATCTAGAAAAAAACACCCTGTAAGCTATTTTTTTAATGTTTTATAGTAGATGTATTTATTTGACTTTTACTTAACCCAGGATAAAAGATATAAAACCTGGAAATTTAAGTAATAATTTTGACAATATACGGACGCTTGCAAATTCCCAATTTTTCTTAAACATCGAATTATCTTTAAAACTAGCTTTTCGGATATTAACCATATAATAAAAAAAGACGTACAATTACACGTAAAATTTAAAAATGCATTCAAATACAGGGGGTTCTATTTAAAAAAATGTACCATTTTGGCGCCCAACTTTGTGAGCGCACCTTGTATAATTCCAAATATTTTTAAAATTTGGAGAATATTCAACCATATCATAATACAAAAGCACTCTATCGAAACATCTTATCTTCAAGACATTAAGTTACTCCGCGCAATCGTTGACTCACCCTGTACGTATATGAACCGTAAGTGTACGTGAACTGTACATACGTCGGGAAATCCAGCGCTGTACGTACCGTGTATTTGCAATGTACGTACTTATGTTATTTGGGTTGGTCGGCTCTTGGCTATCGGTTTATCGATCTATCGCATGGCTGTTGGTTGATGCTCTTCCGGGATGATGGCTTTACATAACTAATTCGATTGGTCAGATCTGGATTTGAAATCAAGTTCCGACGTCTGCGATGTTACAGGTGTCTTCAAGTACGTGCGCAATCTCGTACGGGAAGCTCTCTGGTTTTCTAGAGATGATCTCGTTACACATCCCCCTCGATTCATTGGCTTTCAGTAGCCGTTAGATCAACATGCGGCCTCAAAATTGCCGTACTAGCAGTATGTTGCTCCTTGTTCAACCGAAGAGTGAAACTAGCAATCGATTCTCTCTCTCTCTCTCTCTAAGTAGATCTTTTTGAAAGTGCAGTAAATTCCACATTTATCTACTTCTGCAGAGTTTTCAACGACATATAGATTTGGATTCTACAATCAAACTTTTTTCTTTTAAATTTGGGCTTTAATATTGAAATTGTTGTAATGGATTATCGGAGTAAAAAGATAGCGTATATACCACAGGACTAAAGTTGGTTCTCATCTCTCGGGTGCTTGTTGCCCTCAACACCATTTCGGGGAACAAACAAGAGTTTTAAAGACTACAAGAAAATGTGGAAATATCCAAAGGTTCCATAGAAAAATCCTTGCTTATAGGAAATTTATGAATCATCCTATATCAAGGCAAATCCACTTTATTTTTGGTTGAAGTACAAATGCAAATATATTGGTTAAAACGTCCTAGTTTGCCAGTAGGTAGTACAATCAACTAAATCTGAATTTAGTCAAAGCTTGCGAATCTCATCGATGACACAGTTCGCAAAATTAACAACCCTCTCCCCGTCTTCAGCACCCTTAACGTATACGCACAAGTCGTAGACCTTTGCGGCTTCCGCAGCATGATTTCTGGCGTTGGGATTGTAAAACGGCACAACCTTCGCGGCAAGATAATCAACCGACGGTTCCTTAACGAATTTGCCATCTTTCAGCATGTTCAACCTCGTAAACATACACTTCTTGTGGGAGCGAGCGATCGGATTGTGAAGAATGTAGTAAGCATCGTCCATAACATTGTTTAGGTCACTTTCGGTATGGTTTAACTCTTTCAGGCATTTGTTAATGTTGTCTTCCATAAAATGCTTAGGAAATTCCACCGCTGAAACCTAAAATTAGGAAACTTTGAAAATTGGTTTTCAATTTTTGGCAACCTACCTTAAAGAAGGCACTGATAACGGTTAGATACCAATGCGAAACGTGCATGTTGATCTATGACCTATTTGTACGAATTTGTTGTAGATTATTACCAACCCTTTGATGCCATTTGACACTCTATTACAATAATGCTTCTGTGAATGATTTATTTCTCTTTACTTACTTGACTTAGTCTTCAAACACAGGGAGGTAAATGTTAGAAATAATTCCAGCTAATAGTAGTAATCCCTTCGCGTTAATTCTCAAAATGTTACTTTTTTTACCTTTGCATTATTCTAGTGAAAAAACAAAATATGCTGATGGTTCAAAAGATCTTTAAAATAGTTTTCCGCACAACAAACTGTGGTCTTATTTCATTAGTAGTTTATCATAACGTCAAAAGAGTTTGAACGTCCAAATCATGTAGGGTCACGTTAGATCAAATAACAAGTGATAGGAAAATAACATTTAGTGAAATCAATTCGCTTTTACCAGATACCGGAATCTCGTTTTTTGGCAGTCTTTAATTAAAATTACCTTTTTGGCTAAATTGGAAAAGCACAGAATCATTTGTGGAGTCGGTTTGTGCTTTCGCAATTGTATTACACGTTTTTTTGAAACAAATCATGTTAATTCTAAGAGTAGGTACATTGGGACCTTCTATGGAAATAAGCCTTTAAACTTATGCACAAAACTTAAAAATTGGCGCACTAGTGAAACAGGCGGAAAGCCCGAGACTGCAGTTTCATGTATTTTTTTTATTCAGAACACCGACGCAGTTTTGGAATAATTCTGAAATTCTGGAATCAGAGAACATTTTTTCCTTATCTAGATCAATAACGTACTATCAACAGCCTAAAATTTCTATAATTAATGCGACATATAAATTATTAACGTTAATGCGACATGCACACATTCATATTGATTATGAAATCATTAACAAGTTCATTTTATGGAAATTTTTTGGTATACCAAAAATACATCAATTATGTTCTACTGTTTTTCGTTCCAATTATAATCCAATTAGTGCATATTTAAGCGTATACTTCGCAACTTATGAGTGCATATGTGCTAGCATATTTTGACATTTTATGGTGCATGGAAATCCGTTTTCTAATTCCGACCGATGTTGGATACCAAACGACCATTTTGGTATCCTTTGATATTCTTTAAATGTTTGCATTGTAATATCCTGACTATACGTAAATTAAGCTTATTTTACAAAGAGGTTATTGTTTTATTGTTGTTGAATCTTTTTCCTCTTCCTCTTCTTTCTAGTATGTGCCCATGTGCTGGATATACAGGGTCATTTTGTATATTGACAACGCGTCGCGCGTTTATAATAAGAGAGAAAAAACTTTCCATAAAAAGGTTGTGGGGTTTATCATAAATGTGAAGTAAAATAACAAATATAAATATCGCAAAGTTTGTAAAAAATGCAAATTTGATAAATGTTTAATGAAACATTCCCCCTTTATATATTTTTGAAAAATTGAATAGATCTTCTCTTCATTTCAAAAATATACACGGTGTCCATTTTTCGAGTGTCTCTATGGGGATCTCGCTTATCTTAAGAGATAGACATTTGGTTAAATGAGGGCAAAGTTGCGAATTTTCGTGTTGAATAATAATCTGAAAAGAAATTTAAAATATCTTCAATAGTTTTGAAAATATCGCAAAAAAAACAACATTTCTGATTTTCGTTTTTAATTTTTTCATAGTAAACTAATCGTTCTAGACATTTCTAATTAACACATTATTCAGACACTTTTTAATGGAGATTTCGAATATGGCATCCCGTTTTTAAGATGACGGAGAAACAGGTGGCAACTTTAATTTTTCTTATGGGCGCCGTTTTGGATTTTGACATTTTGAGATTACGTCTTTTTTTCTCTTTACAACGATATATCACACATAGTGGTTCAGTAACACATTTTTCCTAAAATCACAATTTTAATTTTCTGCGAAGAGTGCTTTGGAAAAGCAAAACGTTCTTTTGTTGTGAACAAAAGGTTAACTTATTTCAAGTAGTGTAATTTACGTTTGTGCTAGATTTATTGCGTAAATATTATTTCTTCTTAAGTATTTTGTTCTAATTTGAATTATAATTTTCTTGCAAAACGAAGGTTCAATTATATTCAGATGAAAATCTCAACTCAACTAGTTCCCTGCCAACGCTCTAACCAGACAGATGGATCAAACTGTCATACTTTTGTTCACGATAAAAGAACGTTTTGTTTTTCCAAAGCACTCTTCCCGAAAAATTAAAAAGTGTCTGAATAATGTTTTTTTGCGATATTTTCAAAACTACTAAAGATATTTTTAATTTCTTTTCAGATTATTATTCAGCACGAAAATTCGCAACTTTGGCCCCATTTAACCAACTCTCTATCTCTTCAGGTAAGCGAGATCCCCACTCGAAAAATGGACACCGTGTATAATATGTCGGTGGTTATTTTATTCAAAATAGCACACAAAACAAACTCGTGTGTATACACTGGCAAACCAGTTCTGCAGGAAAATGAAAAAAAATCGAAATTGACACTTGGTGAGTGCCGACGAAAGTGACTACTTCTTTCTCTAAAAGACTCCTTCGCGTCATTCTTTTTTCCTGTGATGTATTATAGAAAACAAGATACGAAGAATCGCATTTTCTTAATAACCCCAAGATACTTACTTTATCTGACAAGCTACCCATGCAACATGGCGTCCCTCAAGGATCTATACTAGGCCCTATCTTGTTCTTAATCTATATTAATGACCTTCCATTGGCATTATCTTCTAAAATTAACTGCATTCTTTACGCCGATGATGCTACACTGGTTGCAGTTGATCGAGATATAAATATTGCTATATTCGTGAAGTACAGAACAATATTAAACATGTGACTGAATGGTGTCTCTCTAATAGATTAAAACTGAACGAAAGCAAAACTAATATTCTGCCGGTAACACTTAAAGCAAATACCGCCATTTGTGGACTCTCAGGTGCATCCTTTCTTGGATGTTTTCTTGATTCAAAATTAAATTTCCATCTTCACTGTGACGAGGTTTCAAAGAAAATCAATAAATCTATATATTTACTTAAGCGATTAAGGAATAATACTTCGGTTAAAGTCATGTGTTCGGCTTACTATGCACTAATTCAAAGCAATTTATCATATGCAATATTGACTTGGGGACATACTGCACCTTGGAAAGATATATTTCGACTCCAATGGAAGGCCGTTCGAATCATAGCCAATTTGCAGTTCAGGGATGATTGCCGTAAATCATTTACTGAACTTAAAATCCTGACGTTTCCATGCCTCTACATTCTGGAGGCATTGTGTTACATTAAAAAACATATTGCTTTGGCGAAGCCGTAATCAGAAGTGCATTCTTATAATACCCGGTTAAAAAATCATCTTCGATTGTCGTTTTGTAGGTTAGCCAAATCACAGAATGGCATAACATTCCAGTCGCAGTCATTGTATAACCGGTTACCCGCAGATATAAAGCATTTACCGTTGAATACCTTTAAATCTAAAGTAAAGCAAACTCTTTTACAGTATTCTTTTTACTCCTTTGAAGAATTTGAGGAGTTTTGTGATAATTGGGTGTAACTTTGTTGAAGTTTATGTTTGTTAGTTTCGTTTGTCTGACTGTTTTTTTTACGTGTTATATACATTTTTTTACCATGACAAGTGTAAGTGTACCATCACAACAGCACAATAAATATTATTATTATTATTAATACCATATATAAAACATAAGCATTTCCAATGCTAAAACTCTACAAGCAAATAGACAAGTAAACTGGCCCGTGCGGGTTTATTGTGTCATTAATTACACATTTGTAAATTAAGTGTTATTAGGTATACTCGTATGTAATTGAAAATTGTTTATTTACTGTTAAGTTTTGTTTTGCAAACTTCATCAGAACTTCCTGTTATTGACGAGTGAAAAAATGGTATTTTCTAAGTGCTGTGACTGGCGGGTCAAAAAGTTATACAGTCCAAAAACAGATCTCGATGGATCGTTGGGAATTCAGTTGTATCGTATGTTTTATCCTAAAAACTGCATGAGTTCTGCGGCCCGGGACCGGGAACGCAAAATAATTTTTTTCGGATCCAGCTCGAATTTTCTCGCGAGGGGCTGGTGTTACTTTCCCAACTGCAGCCGTCGATAAGTGCTACAAAAACAAAATTTATTTTTCATGTCGAATATTTCTTGATTTTAGGTAGCGCTAAAAGATAGCCATTTGTGGCCGACTTAGCGAAACAAAAGGCGCGTTAGGTCACCGCTAGGTATGGCCGAAATGGCAAAATACGCGACGCGACGATTTCGACAGCAAGNCTAGTAGCCCAATCTTGGAACTGTTTGAAATTATGGATTCTACAGGCCACATTTTATAAGAAAAATTTTTTTCCGGGTCCAGATGGGACAATTTTGTCTTCGAGGCTCAAAAAAACGCAGTGTATAACCTTCCTTTTTTTACCAAAAATCGACTGCACCAAAATTTCTCGGGAAAACACTTTTTCTTATTAATTTTGGTGCGTAGAATCCAAAACAATTCGTACTTTTTTGATCAGACTTCTCAATCAAAAGTTATAGACTAGAAACCAATTTCGAAAGAAAATTCAAAGAGCTGTAACTTTTGAACTAGTAGCCCAATCTTGGAACTGTTTGAAATTATGGATTCTACAGGCCACATTCTATAAGAAAATTTTTTCTCCGGGTCGATCTGAGACAATTTCTTTTTTCGGGCCTCAAAAAAGGGCAGTGTATAACCTTCCTTTTTTACCAAAAATCGACTACACCAAAATTTCTCGGGAAAACACTTTTTCTTATTAATTTTGGTGCGTAGAATCCGAAACAATTCGTACTTTTTCGATCAGACTTCTCAATCAAAAGTTATAGACTAGAAACCAATTTCGAAAGAAAATTCAAAGGGCTGTAACTTTTGAACTAGTAGCCCAACCTTGGAACTGTTTGAAATGATTACTTTTACTCCCCTTAAATTTGTATATAACAATAGAAATATAAAAAAAGCTAACCCCATACAAAGTATAACTTGATTTTTAAGTAGTATTAAGCCTTTTATCTAGTATACTATTTTAAATTTTTAATGTATTTGAGTGACAAGTATTTGAATACTTTTTACTGTATTCGAATACTTTTCAAAGTAAGATAATGAAATACTTTTCAAAGTATTCGAATACTTTTTAAAGTATTCGAATACCTTTGATAGTATTAGAATACTTTTGAAAGTATTCGAATACATTCTAAAGTATTTGAATACTTATTTTTTAAAGTATTTGAATACTTTTCAATGTATCTGTATCTAGTATTCGCTTGTGCTGGACGTAAAAGTATTTAGTATTCAAATACCTTTGATTTGTGTAAAGTATTTACTATTTAGTATTCAAATACTTTTTGAAAGTATTCTGCCCAGCTCTGGTCTATACCTTCATAAATAAATTCTTTTCACGGAGTGGAGCTTTTTGTTTATTAAGTCTCTTAGTGTACAATGGAAAATGTGCTTAAGAAATTATTATTGTTTTATTTAACACTGTAGTCTTGAGTCATTTTGATCGTGTTCTTGTTCAACACTATAATAGCGCGAGTTCATAACAAATAGGTTGCTAACATACCTGCCATTCTTGTCCTTATATTAATTCCCATCCAGTCTTTACATCTCACTAACACATATTTGCAACTTTAGATCATGCACACACGAAATAAAAATCATTACTTTCACTGTCAAAATTAGACAAACAAATTCATTAATAACTCGCAGAATAACACTCCTGATTTTAGAAAAATGAGCTGTATTTGCAATAGCACCTTACTATCTTCATCGCCGTAATTCACAGAAAATGAGACGCTAACGTTTGTAACGTCGGTAATACATAATCCCATGTATATACTTAGCACATCCAAAATGTATATTTATAGAATATCCATACTGAACATAAAATACATATGCCTATCCTATAATGAATACACATAATATATACATATGATGGACAGGATATTCCGTGTACATTATGGATTTAAAATGTATATACATAAGAAATCGAATGCTATGTGGGATATTCCATGGCCTAGTATATAATATACATTTTCAAGATTGGATAACGGTTTTCGCTATTTATCTCATTTTTTTCTTATCAAACATACTGATAACTACATATTTTTTAATTAGAAAAAATATAAATATAAATATTAATTTAATTTAATTTCAATTAAAAAATATAAAAATACCTCCTTACTAAGAGACTATTTCCACGTCACTTTTATTCTTTCTACTTTTTTGATATTCCCACATTCCTTAAAAAGCAAAAACTTTTTATTGCGTTTTTGGACTTTGCGCTGTTGCCACGTCCGTGCAAGTCATATGTCAAAATTGACATCAGCAATCTAGACAGCTTTGAAAAGTAACTCCGAGAACTGCAAACCATAGGGAAAATCACTAAACGGACGGGCGGACTAATGTTTTATAAAATACTCCATTCAATATTCCATAAGATGGTGCGCAAACTTGAACTATAGTCAAGATTCGGCCCTAGATAAGTTATAGATGGGCACAATTATTGTTTTAAGATTTATCAAACAGTCTAGGGGAGAAGACACTTAACCATAATTGGTATTGATCGAACATGATTGCCCCTATTCCATGAATCCACCCCATGCTAACTCCGGAAAACCAAAACCATCAAGGATTGTATTTCTTTACCAACCGTGCACCTATATACCCTATAACCCGTTTCGGGTTTAACCACAAGTTGTACAATGTCAGTGTAAACTTCAGTTTAAATTGTGGGTTAAAGGATTTGATTGGCTAAGTTGACCAATCCTGTTTCTGTCAGTTAAAGTTTAAAGTAAAAACAACCGGGCCTAACTAGTATAATATGCACCTAGTGATCCAATTTATTTGGTTACAGTTTACAATGTAACAACTTGTGTATGAGTCATTATTTTCGGAGCTCCGCATTAACGCAGTTAATAAAGTTGACTATCCTCTCTCCATCTTTTCCACCTTCGACGTGTTCGCACCGGTCGTACGCCTTTCCGGCTTCCACGGCGGGATCGTGGACGTTGGGCTTGTAAAACGGAACAACCTTCGTAGCAATATAATTTACAGTCGCTTCTCTTACGAATTCCCCATCCTTCACCAAATTCATCCCCTCGAAGATACACTTCTTGTAGGAGCGAGCGGTCGGATTCTGATAGACGTCAAAGCTCTCGTCCATAATGTTATTGAGATCACTTTTATCCATTTTTAATTTCTTCGTGCATGCGATACTGTGTTCGTCGTGAAATTGTTCAGGATATTCAACAGATGAAGCCTGAAATGATCTATGTATAGGTGAAATTTTTCATCGTCTACATATTTACCTGAAGAATGGCACAGACCAATAAGAAACACAAGAGTGCAACGCGCATTTTGTATGAGTATACCTACTAATTTTTGTATACAATTAAGTTTGGTAAACACGATAACCTACTTATATAGATGCGCTTTGTCTCATTTAGCTTATCATAATAATAACGAAACCATTAAATTGTATTGAATCTGTTCTATTTTTATTTCGATAATGGTTACTGAGTGAGTGAGAAATGATATAATTGTTGAAAATAAGAGTTGTGCAAACTATTATAATCATAATGAGAAGAAATTGAGCATAGTGCAAAGTCAACCGGTAAATAATACGCCGTATTCAATTGCTATATCTAAAATATATATGGTTATAAATAATTTACATTACTTATGATGCAATACATCATTTTTATTTGTTTCTATGTGTCTATGTTTGGCATAAAAAGTCATTCTTCTGAGAACAATTTTGATGCGGGAATGAGTTTCTTTCTTTTTGCATTCTAACACGATTTTTGGGGGAATTTTTAATCATGGATTGATATACATACTTGATTGATCGCGCAAAACAGTACAGCTTAGAGAACGGTACAATTAAAGGATTGCCCGTTATTAGCCTTGTTTATTAAATGAATAATCAATGATATTATTAATGAAACAATGGTAACATTTTGAAACAGATCTATTAATTATGTAATACACACAAACACAACACTAAGAATTTTTGATATATCGCATTTCCCGCGATGTGTTGAGTCTTGGGCGAAAGAATTTATAATGAATTCACCTTTTTTTATTGTACTACAATCTATATCGAATGTCCATCTATCAAAATGTTTATTTAAGAACTTTGAACGGTATACTAACTTAACTGGAACATTCGTAAGGCTTACAAACGTATACACATGGTCGAGAAAGGGGCGCGAGAAATGGACAGACTATATGGATATTTATAAATTTGTACCGACACCTCAGAATTTTCAGCAGCATTTATATCTATTCCCGATACATTTCGAAGAGAATTTATAACACTGCTGTTTTCTCCAATGGTAACATTAGATGGTCTTATGGATACTGTCCTGTTTGATATTCGTCAGGTTTCCTGATTAACGGAAGGCAACCCTGCCACTTCCATTTTTAGCGCATTTTTGCTCATTTATTTGTAAAAAAGTAGCTTGTAATCTCACTTGGCTGGCTGGCTGGCAGTAAATGCGAGCCCATAGAAGTACGCTTGTAAAAAGGCGAGGAGTGTACATGTATAGCTATCGGGGCCGTGTAATTAACATCTTTAGGGACGGGGTTACAAAATGTGGGGTCGATGATATCTGGGCGCCATCCCCGAGCGGGTTATACTAACCTGAATATTTTTCAGTTCTTCTTCTACAGTTTTTCTCCGATTATTTTCAAATAGGTGTCGTCGAAAAGATCTAATTAACGCGCACAAGTCCTGCATGACGGATTGTTATTTCCTGGGTGCGAAATAAACCACCTTTTGCACGGCGCGGTTCGAGGGGTAGTCGACTTTGGGCGCCCAAAAGTTTCTTAGAGCTCGAATCGCGGTCTCTTTTTCCCGTGTCGCCAATAGAAGCTCGAGCTATGAGAAGTATCCAAAAATTGAGTACTATTTTGTACCGGGTTTTTAGCGAAATTCACCAAAAGCCGAATTGCGAGTAAACGGGACGTCGACAAAGCGAATGTGGTAGCCCCCGATAAGCTTTTACTGATGGTGGAGTGAAAACATCAAACTATAATTCGATGGTAGGCGTGGAGAGGGGTATAAGTCATTAAATGAGAAAGAGTAAATAAACAATATCGATTACATTAATTTTCACCTGCCTAATTAATTTTTAAGCTAAAATCAAATTTTATCAGATAGAATAAGTGTTTTTTAGATTATAAATTTTTATTACTAAAATAATGAAAAATAGACAATGTGAAGTAAACTTATATCTTTTGACACATTACAAAAACTGAATAACAAAACATATATCCCTATTCACTTTAACATATTTTCATATTTAAACTTTTAACTCGTCTTCCTCGTCGCTTTCTTCTTCAACTCGTATGTCTCAGGTAATAGATTGGCTATATATTATTTAGAAGGCAAAACCTTTTCAATGTAGGAAAGCAACTCTAATAAATTTTGCTTTTTTTCTACGCTGATAGGGAGTATCTGCGTTGTAGCATAACACCTGGGATCAACAAACGATTACAACTAAACAAATAAAATATTGCAACATGGAGGGGGGGCCTAACTAAACGTCCAAACTTTTGAATTTTGAATAATTCAATAACGATCAACCAAAAAACTTGAAAATGTAACTAAAAAACACAAACAAACGACCAACAAACGATTGCAATAAAAGTATTCTGAAAATTCCAAGAGTGGGGGGCTAACTTGACACAAGTGTACTTAGTTCTTAGGCCCGCCATTATAATACAACTAACACGAAGGTTACAGTAATTCTACACACTGTAGAACCGTCATCAGCTCGTAATACATTAATGCAAAATAAGCAAAATCGAAATGAGACATTGATATAATATTTTTACTCATTTGGGGTGTACGTTTTCAGTTTTCAATTTGGCAGAAGTGACGGTTTGCCGCCTTACATTCTACCTCAAATCCATTCGATCTCATATGACCGTCTACTCAGTCTAGTTAACAAAGCTTGACAAACCTGTGCAATAATCGAATCTTTTAGCAATAATTGCAGCTGTTCGTCAACACATTATACGAGTGGGGATAGGTACTACCAAATTAAAACTTGAATGATTTATGGCCGTAGCTTAACATCCATCACAACGATTATTGAGACAATGGTTGCCATGGATTTTAAGCTTCGTTTAAGCTAAGCTCCGCTTAAATTTGTCGGTGCAAACATTAGAGACTCAAAAATGGGGTTGGGTACGGCGAACTTTTCATCGTGCACCTAAACAGTCTGTATAAAAAATTCGACTGAGCTTTAGAAGTGATTTGTTAGTTTTTCCCTTTTCCTGTAATGTACTACAACTTGAAAGTAATTTAAAATCGAGCTCAAAATGAAAATTAGAGTGAACATAGTTTTCCTTGTCCATATTTCAGTTAAGTAATTAAGTGCTTTCACTACCAGGACCGCTATAATCTTGGGTTTATAGGAATAGAACTAGTTAGAGAAAGGGGAGTTCCCTCGTAAAACAAAATAACCTTATTCTTGATTGGTTTTACGAGCGAACTCCGCCTTCTTTTGCTCACTAATGCTATTCCCATTACCTCAAAAATAAAAGCCCTGCCAGTATCAATCCATTTTTCTTACACGTCAGCTTGGCATATCGTTTCCACCTTTCCCTTCCATTTCTTTCAACCCTGTATCTCCGTTCCGTACATCAACACACATTGAATACTTTCTTATTGAAACATTCTTGAACCCTCTCTCTCCAATTACATCTGTCTCATACCCACCACCCCCTTTTTTCTTTTACTTTTATTTGCGCATTTGCCCCATTGTTTCTTTGCATTTGGTACTCCAAATATTGAATTTATTTTACCTCTTTTATTCTTTCCTTACTCCATTCCTATTCTATCTCCCTTTTCTTCTCTCTCCCCTCCCCCCCTTAAATCTCATCATCTTTGACTGTTCTACAGTTAGCTCCATTCTTCCCATTATTTCTTTTATCTGCTCTATCTCTGTTGCTATGATCACGGCGTCGTCCGCGTATACCAGACACCATATCTTTCTTCTTCTCACTCCACCTTGCCCCTGTCTTAAAACTTTTTCCATGTCGCTTATGTGGCGATTAAATAGTGTTGGGCTAAGCATCCCTCTCTTATAATCCTTTACATATCCCAAACAGTTCAGATTCCTTCCATCCTATTCTTACCCTCATTCCTGTCTCTCTCTATATATATTTCTTTTATTCTGTCCTTTGTTCCTGGTCAAATGCTGCCTTTAAGTCCATGAAACACACGAACACCTTTCTTTTTTCCAATTCCTTTTCCACAAATCTGTATGGTATCCAGTTCATCGTTTCCTTCCCTTTTCTGAAGTCAATTTGTATTGCCTTCAATATCCTCTTCTTTTACATTTTTCTTTTTAGTTTTTCGTTTTATTCTATACGCTGTTGTCATTATAGTATATTCCCCTATGATTTCGCATACACTATTTGTTCCCTCTTCTGAAGATCGGCAACTTCCCTGAGTTCCCTTTTATTTCTTCTCCTTGTTCCTATATTCTCCCTCTATTCAGATCCACGGTGTCTTTTTTATTCCTTTCAAAATTTTTTCATCTACAACTGTGTAATCAATTACCAATCCCCCTCTTCCACTCATATATCGGGTGATCAAAAAGAACTGCAGACAGTTTAAATTGGGCACTTTAAGTTTTTAACGTTTTTTACTTAAGCAATTGGCAAACATGTTTAGAAGGCAGTTTATTTATGTATTAGTGATTAAATTGATCCACCACTGCTTTTACATAAATGACATTTGGTATGTTACCAACTTTATAAATGTTTCGATATACGGGAAATTCAAACTGTCCGCACTACTTTTCGATCACCCGTCGATGCACGTCCCAATCTACCTCCATATTTCCAATTATAGTTCTCCAACCTTTCTTTCTGGTAATTCCCATAACACTGCTCAGTGCTCCCTCTTTGTTGTACTCTTTACCTCTTGTGTTCCTCTTGTCTTTTCGATCCCCATTTTCCTTTAATTCCTACCATATTATTCTAATTTATTTGTTAAGTCCTTCATTCCTACTCTGTTGTATTATCGTTACTACTTTCATTTTCTTTCCCTCTACTTTCACTCGTCTTGCCTGTATTCCTTCCTCCTCCTTCGATTGCCCCCCCTCCCCATTCCCTTATCCCTTTTTCTACCACCGTTTTTGTCTCTTCTTCTGTTGAATGTATCTGTATCCCTCCCCCTCTCTTTCCTCTCTCCATCTTCTCTTTTGCTGTCACTTTCTTCCTCCAAGCCCCCTCTATGTTCTCATTAATCCTTTTTCTTTGGTACTCCATCTGTATTCTTCATCTTCTACAATTAGTTTCCTATATCCCCATCTAACTTTCTTGCTCTTACTTCTTTGCCGTTCCGCAACCTCTCTTAATTTCTCTTTGCACGCGGTTTCTTTCTTTATATTATTTTCAACTCGTCATCTATGCATATCCCGCTGTCGTTTATCCTTGCATTTCCCCCCACAACCTCCCCCTTCTTTTGATGATGACTACCTTACTTCAAATATTCTGGCCTCTTTTATATTCACCTTTACGTGTAAGTTTTCTTTTAATCATTTTAATCGTTATCTCCTTCTCTTGTCCTTTTTCCATCACTCCTCCCTTTGTAGTGTTGTTTTTTATTTTTTATGTTTCTTTTGTTTCATTTTCTTCTTCGAGTTTTTTTATTCCTTTTCTCTCCAATATAATTCTTTATTGTTAATTCAATTATTACAATGGAAACGAACGGTCAGCTGAATTTAACAGATGGTGATGCAACTGACACATTTTATTTATTTATTTATACCTTATGACATATTTGGATTGAAATTAAAATGTGTGATTCCGCAGCTATTCAGGGTGTCCCGTGACTCGATGGACACCATATTCCTCGCTCAATTTTAAGTCGAAATTTCCTTATACACTTTGTCTAAAAGTTAATAGTTAAGAAGTGAAGGGCAAAATTGTTTTGCCATATTGTTAGGTGACAGTGTTATAATTTTAAATTCAACAAGGAAACCTTCGCTGATATTCCCTCACTGCCGCTCTTGAATTTCCGTTACAGCATCTTGAAACTTTGTTGCCCTCGCGCTGTAAATAAAATGAATATCCGCATATTCTTGATCTGAAAACGTAGCCATATCAATTTAATATTAAAATTACAACGTCAAAGAATAAACCATAAGAATATGACAAAACAATTATACGGCCCACTAGATTGATTTATTGTTAAAATTTGCCCATAAGTTTTAGAAAAAGTGTATAAGGGAATTTCGACTTAAAATTAAGCAAGGAATGTGGTGTTGAGCTATGTCCATTGAGTCACGAGACACCCTGTATACTTACACTTGTCAACGTTTCGAGTATTCATCTATATTAATGTTTGTGATTTTGAACACCCGCTAACGTGCTTATCTGCTTAACATCTGGCCCATTTGCTACTCGAGCTTTTCAAGGAGGGCTTCCCTTCTACCCCAAAAAACTGCCCCCAGAGCAGTCTAAAAAGAACATAACATCATACAATATCGTATCGATCAACTTTAATAAAATCAGTCTGCTTGATTTACAAATGGTTAATCGAAATATAACACGTAATTACTTTTGTAGTTCTGATATCATACAGTTAGAGAAATGAACAAGTCTTTCTCCTGTGTCTCCATCGTTAACATTTTTGCATACCTCAAATGCCCTTTCAGCCACTTCCCTAGGGTTCTGAGCTTCGGGTTTGAAAAACGGTACGGTTACATTGGTGTTGAAGTCGACGACCGTTTCCGTAACAAATTCGCCATTTTTGAAAAGACCCTCTTCTTTAAAGTAACACCTCGCTAGAGAACGTGTCACTGGACCGTCGACGATGTGATGATTCTCGTCCATAACCTTTTCCATGTCATCTTTCTCAATTCCCAACTCTTTTACGCAGTGGATGATGTGTTCGTTTTGAAATTGCTTTGGAAGCGGTGCCGCCTAAAATGTGGAAAATATTAATCCTGGCGGTTTCCAAATGTTGCATCGAACATGAAGTATCACAGGCAAAAGCGCAAGGCACCAAATTGGGATACCCATTTTAGTTCGTTAATGTAGTTTTACAAGCACCATTCGGCGCTTATTTATACATTCAGATTAGCCTTCAACCTTATTTTGATAATTTTTATCTTCGGATTGAGGCCGAGGGCCATTCTCGAGAAAAACAAGAATATAATAATAATCATTGTGTTTTTGTTTCCTCGACATGTTAATTTTCCATACCTTAGTTGCCCCACACATAAGTTATTTACTCTATGGTTGCACTGAGCATGTGGAAGAGAGAAAACCGTGAAACCTCTCTCAGCTAGATTTATTTATGAACCACAATTGGTCCAACGCATTGTGGTCCCCTCTCCCCTTACCCAGGTCTCTTATAGGTAGTTGACTTGTTGATACTCCCATCAAGATTTATGGTTGCGACCTTTAAAGTAGAACTCAATGGTTAAAAATGGGATTCAGTAAACAAATTCGACCGGGGTGTTCCCTCGGGACGATTTTTGCATAACCAGTTTATAGGCAATCGGCTTGGATTTCGTCATAAAATGGTTTTTATTACAGGGAACGAGGAATCACTTGAGGTCAGTGTGTGCCTTCTATAAATAGGGATTATCAGAGAAGAACGTGTATAAATATGTGCAGTTCACCATCACTGACAATATTGTAAAAGTGACAAAACAAACATAATGTACGCGGCCGTTCGATTTCTCACCATCCTCTGCGCTGTCCACCAGGTTGGTTACGATACTTAGGTACCTCTTTACAGTACTCTCCTATCCTTAGGTCTTCTCGAATGAGGAGCGCAACTACTGGGGCGATCCGATCAGCGTCGAATGCATTGAGGAGGTTCATTTTGACAAAACTATCCTACCGACGGTGATGGACAAGGACTTTTACATTGTCAGTACCGATCCCTCCGTTTTTGAGTTGTTTCGTTGCATGTTCGAGAAGCTAAAAATGGTTCAGGATGGCAAATTCGTCAAGGACGAAATCGTACGGTACGTTGAGAAGGGACCCGTACGTTTCCTCAAGCCTAACGCCGATAATCCGAATAAGATCGCGCTAGAGGCCTACGAGGGTTGCAAGAGTTTGGAGGGTGACGGAATTGGGCAACAGGCAGTTAATATGCGTAATTGCATCATACGGGAGATCTACAAGTATAAGTAACTTCACTCCTTCCTAAAATTAAAGACACAGAAAAGTATTCAACCTTACGGAACACGGTAGGTAACGTGAAATGGTCATAGGGCACACTTCAATATTGCATCTTGCATTATTATTAATCATTATCAATATTGTTATTATGGTATGCAGAAAGTGCAAAACAAATAAATTGTATGTTATTTTCAATGCAAGGGTTTAATATCTCCTTCCATTTCCTATTTCCTAATAGCATAGCTCTTGTATTTTTTTCGAAAGAAAAAAAATTCCCCTTATGTGAAGGTTTTGTCGGTCTGTCGGTCTGTTTCTCGTCTAACTCGAGAACGAAAAGAGACCGCGATATCAAATCTTCGCCAATCTATTTCTACGAGTTCAAGGGTCAGGGCCATATTGCATATGAGCCGGATTAAAAGTCTGATGATCTCGGAATGCGAGCCGAACCGAAAATCCTATGCGATTCTTCCTGTCAATTCGCATGTACTATACAATAACTTTTGTATTTTTATTTCTTTCATAGGTTATGTTTAAATAATCTATACTAACTCTGCAACTGCCCTCTAAAAATAAAACCCAATCAAAACCAAAAATAAATAAATAAACAGTTGGTGGAATTAACGATCGTCTTTTCTGGGTCATTTGAATTCTATAGGGCATTGTATTTTTATGGGCTCTGGAAAACGGAGCGAGATTAATTCGTAGGTAACAGAGTAAACGTTATACTAATTAGGGCTCATGTAACCACCTTTGGTTACGAAAAATTATGCAGCGATGAGGCTAGAAGCACAATTCCCATATGTGGTTTTTTAAGGGCAGCCTGGTTTTACTTTTACTCATGGAGTACCTCCAATAAGATTGGCTCTTAAAGAAAAATTGTTAACTTAATTAGTAGATGTCCTATGAAAAACGACGTTAATTATTTTAATAAAGAATGAGGAGATTAACCTGTGAAACCGAGTATAAGTAAATTATTATAACGTATTTCTTTTGGAACTTACAGAACAAAAATGGGGATTATTGTGTAATCAAAAAGAAGAAAAAACGTGGTCTTTCTGTAGTCGTGTTTCTGTTGCATAATATGAACAATATTGAGATTACTCCCAATATTATTTAGTGTAAGCACAGGGTGGTACACAGTCTCATGCACCGAATTTTAAAGACTTGGAAGCCCCGTGCTCACGTAGAGTGACTAAACGACTTTTGTGTCAATAGTAATTTATTCTACATTTTACGTTGTTTATATACAAAATTTTATACAACAATTGGCAAATTAATTGCAATCTGTTAATTGCAAATTGAAAACTAACCTAGTCAATGTTGTGTGCAAATTGTCCTCATTTACAAATAATGCAATGTAATTTTATTTCTTAATCCTACTTTCTTTCCCAATTAACTATTTCTCTAATATTTGGCCAGCGCCCTTTCCTGTTTAATGGTGATATTAAACACGGATCCTTTGTGGCCATCAAGGACGAACCAATTCAGCGTTCCAGTATATTTTTGTTACCATAAAGATCTATGAACAAAAGTTCAGAGTAGTTGTTTGCTGCCCGTGATACCAAAGAGGAAATTGAACTCAGAATTAAAAGCAATAGCACTTTATGGTAACTTATGGTAAAAATATACTGGTGTGCTGAATTAGTTCGTCCTTGATTGCGATTCCATTTATGTAAAAATTAAAGGTTCGAATCTTTAAGAAAATTCATCGTAAATTCGATTTGATTGAAGTAAAACGGAACATAGCTTAAATGTTGTCTGTTAACAACTGAAGCGACTTTATTTTTTTTCTGTTTACATTTTATTAACAAGAGACAAAGAGTGAGATCATGATTTTGGACTTTCTACCCGTTTGTCCGTCTGTATACATGATAACTCGCGAACGGTTTCGAATTTTCCAATTCTGTTTTCAGTAATAGGTAGACAATGGATGAAGGGACTAACTAATTAAATTTTGGTCATTTGGACTTTCTGTACGTTCGTCTATGTGCCTTAAAACTTCGCCCGCTTGTCTACATAATAACAGTTTCGAATTTTCCAATTCTGTTCTGGCGGATAACCGACCAACCTCGACGGTTATAACCTTATTTACTTTAGGTAATTGAACGCCAATTTGACATATAATTCACGTAAAATTGACCGAGCTAGGATTACCTGGAAGGACAATGCCCTAAAAGTCACGAAAGAAAAGTTTAAGCGAAAAATTATCTCTGGGGTAACCGAGTTATCCCGCTTTGGTACGGAAAAGTTAAGGAGACCCATTTGAGATAAAAGTCAGCTTTTAAGTATAGATTCTTTACAACGACAGACTAAGAAAGGTCCCGCTTAAGTAACTATTTGATTTTTGGGCCTATTTAATTCCTTTTCGCTGGTAATAATATTCATTGTTCTTACGCCAGCTAAACGAAACACCTCGTTTGTAGTGTACTAGTTTTAGATGTAAATTAATTCCTGTAGTTAATTTGTTATTATCTGAGTATAAGTTTCTCTTACTTAGCTCTTTGTTTTGCCGTAAGACCCCATTCTAGTATTAGAGGCTGCTTTAACTTACTTCTTTGTCTTGTTAGAGTTCGTGCTTGATACCTTCCCGTACTTAATGCTATCGCTTCTACGTCTTCCTTTTCAGTGAAGTTTCTGCTTTCGCGTTAATCACTACGCCATTAAATTTCTGACTTTGCGTTTAACGTAAGGGTATTGCTTTGGATTTACCACATTATCTTTGGAATGGTTTCTGTTTCTCTCTTTGATGTCTGTGGTGGCTCCATTGAAACGTTTTTACGGATCTGTATTTGCATTTAAACAATACGAGGCATATTACATTATTACGCAGTCTGTTTTAATTTTTGTAGGGCCTTCCCTCAAAGTTTTCTCCTTGTTTTTATTAAGTTTTTCTTTTGGAGTACCTTTTACGTTGATCTACCTGAATATTACGTAGTAAGTGGATGATATAGCAGTTTTATTTGGACTCGCCATCTTATTAAGAACTGGTTTTCGCGTGTCACGCCATAGCTGAGTTTCTATATTACCGGCTAGGAAAATTCTACTTCAATTCTACCCACTATTACTTGAGACCTACTTACACACGCAGGTTGTTGAATTAGAACCGCGATTATTAGAGAACATTACTCGTGTAACGATATCTTTGTTTTTACTTACGCTAAAACTGTGTCGTTGCTGAAAAATATACTTAACGAAATTCGATTTGAGATAGATTACCACGATTACTTATGTGTGACTTCGAGAGTTCATTTGTATTGGTTTAACTACGTTTCTTATCATTTATATTAATTGGTTTACCGATGTTAGCTACCGTTGCTTTGTACGCAAATTTTTGAGGTTACCAATGCTTTGCCCGAAGTCGATATCTAGAAATTTTAGTCACGTTATTTGTTTTACTCCGAAGAATCGGCTCATATTATTTTGTTTATGTTTTGAATTGATTAGATTAATACAAATTTTATTATTCGTGCATCGAAAAGTATTTAAATTTAACGTGACGTTTATGCTTTTATACTTGATGCTGTATCCTTTGGTTGATCACAATTTTGCTTTTTCTAATGTCAAGTTGATTCGTATTGAGTATTCATTTCAGTTTTAATATCTGATTGCCTCCGTGTCAGACGTTAACATTGCTATTTCGCAATATTTTATGCGTAGCGCTATTCGTACGGAGAAGAGGTAAGGGAAGACCAAGTCTCAGGGGCAGTACAAAACCAAGAAATTGCTGTAATTGAGTATCGTCATATATCTATTAAACGTTTACGAAAAATTTCTCCCCGCCTTATTTTGGCAAGGGTTGGTTAGTATTATAAATTGTTGTCATTAAAATTACACATCGGCTCGCATTAGCACAAAATTTGAATAAATTTGCATAAACGTCGAAAAAAGCTTAGTGGATACTAGTGGAAGTTAATCATGTAGATTTAGAAACAAAATTTGCATGCATATTATATGAACTAATATTAATTGTAAATTCAGTGCTGTCAGTAGAATGGACAAATAATCCGGCCTAACAACTGTTTAAATTACCATAACGTAATCGCTCAAAATGAAAAACGAAATCCAATTGAAGAGATGCAGTGGTTTTCTCAACCCCCACAATCCGTGCCTATACTTTACGCTGTAACGGAAAGTTCGTCTAATAAAAGAAAAGTGGAAAATTTATGCGAAATGGGTATTTAAGAAAAGTTTCGTAAGATTCACCTTTCCTAACATCTCCTTCAAATGATGGTTGTGTAAATGAGAAAAAAAAAAGGTCACGGAACAGACGCATCGTATAAATTGTTATTTTTAGATTTTATGCGTTTAAAGTAAATTGCTTGGCACGAGAACGCTTTAGGAGTGGAATCGGGTAATGAGGCGCCAGACGATATTCTCTTATGTGTATGAAAGTTTATTGGTAAGAAGCGGGTTTAGGGGAATCAGATCTTCTGGCAAGTAAATTTCTCCCTACATAATGTAGGAATTTTAGATAAAATAAAGCAAAAATTTGATTTGGCGCAGCTATTTTTCCGAAATGATACGCCAAACGAGGTAATTTGGTTTGACGCGTACGAGCGTTTCAAAATCAGCAGCGATTTGGCTGGAAGTATCTCAACTTATGAAAAGTAGCGCCAAGGTAATCTCCTTAGATGGGTAAATCTGAAACACAGTGGCATTGAAAACAAAGATTATCGTATTTCATTGTGTCGCCGCTTTGAAACAACACATGATGGTCGACAATGAGAGGGGATTAGAAAGGGGCTACTGTCTCTGTGTAACAATTTATTCTCGCCCAGATGAAGCTTTAATCCGATTTAGAAATCGAACCCCCTAATCCGGACCGGGCTGTCTTAAAAGGGTTCATAACAACCTACTTTCTAACCGCAGTGATAAACACGCAAGAAACTTTCGCTAAAAATTTTTAATACCCCGCGCCTCTCCCATATTAAATTTGGGACGAAGTGAATATTAGAGCTTTTCCCCGATTCGGCGATATTAACTCTGCGCGTTATCGGGGACGGGGACTCTTTTAAGGTATCAGATGCGGTTAGGGTGATATTTTAAAATAATGTTTTTTTCCTAAAGCTCGTAAAATATTGATGGAGCCACCAAAGTGAAGTTTCATTAGCGAAAAGCTTAGTCGATCCCTCGTTTGTCTGTAATCAATTCGTAGACGTTACCGTTTATGTCGCTTGAGAATCGATTTTAATCTTGTCAGACTCGAACGGTAAACACGAAACACAAACAGATCGGAAATGATATAAATATGCAAATAATAATAATATATCCTGCCTACCTCTTGTTAATACGAAGCTTCTCGACTTATCTGGTACCTACGTCGGATTTGGTAAACTTTGCTGCTCCGTTAGGAAATCAAATGAGAGGAGAGAAGCCCGATATAAATTACCCTTAAACTCTATACCCTCTTTGATTCTTTTCTCTTTATTTTCACATTCAGTGAGTGCAATGTAGAATATCACCTCTGTTTTCAAATAATGCCAGTTAATCACAAAATTTTCATTTTCCCGAAGATATGATATACGACAACTACAAAATGAATAACTTTTTCTTCACTTTTTACGCCCTTTCAGTGATCAAACGCCTTGTCGGGCTGGTATTACTCTCACATAGCAGATATGAATATAACATGCACATTCTCCATGGGATTTTGTATATCCATAGAATGTAGAAAAGTATGTCGAAAATGTCGGATGTATAGTGTATGTGCAAGGATACACGATAGATGGTATGTATACGTTTTAGACGTCTTATGTACTTTCGTGTATCTTATGCATCAGATATGCTTCATATATTGGTATACTGGCAAGCGATTATACCATGAATATTCCTATAATATGCAAATATGTTCAAAAGGATATTCTATGAATGTTGTATACATTCAGAATGGATGTTCCACAGAGGTTCCTTTAATCTTCAAGAAACTTCCTAGTCACATACATTTTCATCGATGCATAAATAAATTCTGTTTTTACTGAGTGAAGTTTCTTGTTTATTAAACCCCTGTGTTTTAGTATATAATGGAAATAAGTATCTGTTTTCACGAAGTCCTTAAATTTTATTGGCAATGAAACACTGACGACTAACAAAGTAATCAAGCTATCTATAAACAAGGAGTATAAGAATAATGTATTTATTAATCTTATTTTAAACGAATCACTTCCAAAGTTTGATTCAAATCTGAAAAATGTGTTTTAACCGAACCCTACGATCATTGTAACTTTAGTTCATGCACATACCAAACTAAAACATTAAAATTCATTACTTTCATTATGCAAACGAACCCATTTCACATTTCTTATTTTAGAAAAATGCACTGAATTTGCTAACGGAAGCATCACAACGTCGAAAACGGATATAGACAGCATATAATCCCATTTATATACATAGAATATCATCTAGAAGAGATATTAAGGTATATGATCAGATATATTTTTAATATACATAACAGACATACAAGGTACGTGAAAGTACTTTGATATTTTAGATTTAAAATGCACATATTTTACACTTTGTGTACGCAAACACTCATAGCACATCCAAAATGTATATTTATAGAATGAATGTACATAGTATAATATACATAAGATGCACAGGATATTCCCTGTACATTTTGGATTTAAGAGGTACGTTCAATTAATTGTATACCTACTTTAAAATCGTTTGCTTAACAAATTCTCCCAGTTGAAATAGGCTTTTCTATTTCATTCTATTCATAGAATTTTTTCCTTCTTAAGAAGAAATTAAACTGATTATTAATTGCCTTGCCTTCGACTAGCTCAAGATTTTACCTCATTGGATTAGTTTGCTAATCGTAGAACTCCGTACGCGGGAGCATACACTGTAATACAATTATTTAAACAATTACACTTTTAACTGGGGGAAAAATTTGTCCGTTTTTGATAAATAACGTAATTTTTATTTTTTCGTGACCGAAGCTGTCCGCTCTCAAAGTCAAATCGAGAGAATCCCTCTAGAATTTCTCAAAAAACTAATTTCCACTCTGTCTTTTGATAATTAAACCTGCCCAAAATGGAGCATTGGTAATCAAGAAGATCATTAATAAGGCTCCCATTTCAACCAATCTCGGTTGTTTTCCAAAACCCACGTAATTCAAAAAACCGTACACTCAGCACCTTGTCTGGATGCAACGTAAGAAATTTAAAACTAGACCCTCGTGAAAGCAAATGTGACTTGATATAAAAATCAGACATCCTGGCATGGACCAGTTTAATTAAACAAAAAGCCCATTGAAAAAAAACACACGCACAGATTTGCTCATCTCTTGAATTCCAATCAACCAAATTAACCAAATTAAAACTTGAAGAGCAACACGACCTGCCTGGCAAAACATACTACAACCAAAGAGTAACTAGTAAATTGTTAAGTATTCTTTGCTACAACCTTGACATTTTTTAGAGCTCAAAATTTTTACTTTAGTTATTTTTTGCAGGATAATCGAAAAATTTAATTCGAAACTAAACGCTGTTCTTATAGTACCCCTTTTTAAAAGAAAGAAAACTTGAAGAGATTTGAAAAACAACAATAAAAAAAGCAGGTGCTTTCCCTAAAAAAATTTCAAAAATATCAAAAAATCTTCGTTCCGTGTAGGAGATTTGCTTATTTTTGTCTTGATAATTCATATGATTAATGAGTTCATTTGTAATTAGTCAGTTTCCTTTGAGTTAGCTTAATTGCAGTATTCAAGAGAATTGGAAACTGTTGTTAATTTTAAATTATCATGCTAGTTCTCATCATTTAACGTTGGATAATACTTCGTTATTTAATTTCGAGTAGATATTTTCAATGTAATCGAAAATCTCAAGGTGATGACCACTGCTTCTGAACTGTCTGTCTTTCCTATAAGTACAAAACAATAAGTCAATTCAGAGTGACCATGTACACTATACAGAGTGCCCATTATGTATGGAATATAGTATATATCCCGGTAAATATCGACTGTATACAAAATTTTTCTATATAAAAGTTGTTTGACATTTTATTTCTCATAATAAGTAAGCATTCTATTGTTTTTATTTCAGAAAACAACTGAATAACGAAAAACAATTGAATATTTTTAAATAGCAATGCACACTTTCATTAGGCTCATTTGATAGAGATTTTTTTCTCTTTTCGATGATGTAACATGTTAGTACTTTAATAATAAAAAATTTTTCAAAAAAACTTATAATCACATCAATAACATTAATCTAGATATCCTACATCACAATAAAACAAATGAATGTGTACGTTTGTCAGCATTTTATTGCTAATTTCATTTTGTCTTCAAGGTTTAATATGAAACGTACGTGTTCATTTGTTTTATTTTGATGTAGGATATCTAGATTAATGTTATTATAATACATTTTTTTGAAAAATGTTCTTGTATTAGGTTACTAACATGTTACATAATCGAAAAGAGAATTTAAAAATCCCTAATCAAATGATCCTAATGAAAAGGTGCACTGCCATTTAAAAAAATTCAATTGTTTTTCGTTACTCATTTGTTTTCTGAAATAAAAACAACTGAATGCTGCCTTATTATGGGAAATAAAATGTTAAACAACTTTCATATAAAAAATTTTTGTATACATTCGATATTTACCGAGATATATATTATATTCGATACATAATGGGCATGGACACCCTGTATGTAATGCGTTATCTCTGGAGTAAGTAATTTCAAAGTAAGTCAACATCATATTATAGTCATACATTCTTATACCTACAATCCCAACATATTATTGAATTGGCCTTAACAAATCTTGGTCAAAAATTTAATCCGAAACTAAACGCTGTTCTTATAGTACCCCTTTTTAAAAGGAAGAAAAATTGATGAGATTTGAAAAACAACAATAAAAAAGCAGGTGCTTTCCCTAAAAAAATTTCAAAAATATCAAAAAAATTCTTAAAAGAAATCAAACACCCTAATCAGCCACTCCTAAACCTACTAATCCTTATACATAAAAATGGCAGAACCCCGAAAGGTTCTAAACATTTTAAAAAACTAATGTCAAAAAACTACATACAAACCCTACACCTATTGAATAAAAAAAAACAAATTATGTACATTTCACTTAACTTCCTAATAATCTTCAAGAAACTTCACTAACAAATTTCACTTCGTGACTTCTTGTAATTTCATTATATAAAACAGCTATATGTATATAACTTCACTTCGCTACACTTACCTTCAGGTTACTAGACTAAACGTAAAGCCCATTTTACATGCCAAGAGTTGTTTTATGACAGGCCAAATTGAAATAACTTTGCGGAAATTTTTTAAGTGACACAGGCTGCAATTTACTTCACTTCCAAGCGAAGTTTTGCTAATACCAACCTAAAAAATATAGGCTAGATCGACGCCTTTCATAATTTGTTTCTCTTTTATTTCTGTGCAGTTATAATTTTCGCTTAATGATCTGCATTTACAGCACAAATGTCCATCGGACCACAGAAAACATAACAATCTTAGAGTTGGTAATCCTAAGATTTCAGCTGAAAGTGAAACATTTCACGGAACTCTATTTCACTTTCAAGAAAGGCACCTATTGCGCATGCCTTCGGCTAAGAGAACTTTAAGTTTTACAAAAACTTTCAGCATGTAAATACATTTAATTAGATGTATAGATATCAAACTATTTACACTTTTCACTTCAATCTTCATATTATGGTTCTTTCACAATATTATACTTTTTGCTTCTTTCTTTCTTTTCTTCCAGTTTCTATCTTACCACTGGAACTTGTTCTTCTGTAATTATTTCTTGAAATCCCCTCTTGTTCAAAAATCGTGTAGTATAAATCTTAACTCCTTTAATACTTCTAACTTCTTGACTAATTTCTTTATTTGTTTTTGGTAATTATTCTATTTGGAATACTGTGCTAATTTCGCTTCTTCTTTTTAAATATTCATCTTCTTTTCTTCTTCAGTTTATCTTCTCTATAATCCTCACTTCTTATTCTAATTTTTTGTTCTTGTCTTGCTTCCTTTTTTTCTTTAAAGATTCTTGCTCTACAATGGTTACTCTCTCTTTTTTTTTCTTGTCAAGTTTTAAATCGCTTATTACAAATTTTCTTGTGCTTCTAGTTCCTCCAACTTTTTAAAATGATTGGTTGACTCCTCATGATTCTTTTTTCTTTGTCTTCTTCAGTTTCTATATATTGTTTTCAATCTTCAATTAACTTATTTCAGTTTTCTTCTTGGATACTAACTTCTTTAATCTACTGTTTCTTTTTTGTCTTTTGTATTTTCTCCAAAATGTTTGTCACCTCAGTTATGATATGGAATGCTGACCCAATCAAAATATTTTCGACTTCGCTAGGAAAATGGCTGGACAAGTTGTCCTTCTGTAAGTGGTGGTTGTAGGTGGATAGTTTTGTTCACCCGGTACCATATATTGTCGGTATACTTCCCTAATTTGATTACTTATTCAATGATGGTACTTATCTTGTTTTCCTTATCGGCGGTTAATACGATGCTACAATAGAAAGCACTTACCATCACCTTCTTTTTCCGATTCCTTCTCCTAGAAGATAAATAAATATCTCTGGAAGCTACAATTTTTCGTAATGAAGCGGTTCGATTCCATCTATGTACCGGGTGTTCATTAAAGATGGTATCATTCCTTTACGAAAACGAGTGATTCGTTGCACCTCGACCTACCCCCTTTATAGCCATAATTCTATAGTTGGGGTACATATCAGGAGGTCGGGTGTTCGAACTTGGGCTGAGGTAAGAATTTTTCATCTGTGGCAGAGATGACAATTTCCTTAGTTCAGTTTAGAGCATTCTGCCGGCTACTCCGAATTAGGTTTTCCTGCAGTTTGCCTGATTCGCAAGGGTAATACCGGAGTAGTATAGAATAACTCAAGCCCTCTAAAAATCATTATGCGGGTCACCCTGTAATTTGACGCAAGCAAGTTGAGGGCCCAGATCAAGAGAGGGATAATAATAAATAAATAATAAATGAATAGTTCTATCAAATCCCTAATGTAAGAGATCGTAACTATCCCTTAATTTAGCACATCCGACCCTACCCATTAAGAAACTAACAAAATTTCAACACTCCGCCGCGGGCTCCCATTACAATTCCTAACAGTCAAAGCTTTTGACAATTGGTGGTTCGAAAAAAGGATTCGAATCCACTTTTCGATTTCTCGGCGCTGATTACAATCTAGCTTCAGTCAGCTAAAAGTATATTTTCAAAAAACGTCAATTTTGATTTGGAAACCTATAATTACCATCAGCTCTAGCAGATAATCTATCGTAAAGGAAGGCTTTCTCTTCCTAGATCTGAAGTTACCGTGTGACTTAATTTTGGGGGACGTATCTACGACGTAATGAGAGTGTACGCGCCTTTCTGCCAGTAGTTTCAAAAAATTCATTATCTCAGAAGAAAGCTAAGGAAAATATTAGGGTGGCATTTAAAAAAATAGCAATGATGTGTCAGGTCTATTATTATAATATAAAGGTTAATCTACAATGTGAAGGTTTTTCCAGTATTGTCTCTCATTGCCATCGTAATTTTTTGCACCATCAAACTCGCTGAAAAGGTTGTTTTACAGTCGCTGGACCAAATTCAAAAGCTAATATCAAATTGATTTCTATCGGTTCATTAAAAAGAGTAATTACAATTTGTTTTTTTAACGCATGATGTAATTCCCAATCGTCATTTCCTACAGTAAGTGGCCCCATATAATATAAACGCGGTAGCACTAACCTACTGTTAGTACACAGTTCTACAAGATGAAATACTGCGCCGCTTTCGCTCTACTACTCGTCGCCACCCTGCAAGTTTCCGCAGAAGATGACATGGTGAGTATATTTCGATTTTGATCGTTTTTTAATTGAACATCCGCAGGCCGAATATCGGAAATTAGTCACCAGTTGCGCCGAAAAAGAGGGAATCTCCCCTGACGTTCTTAAAGAAATCGAAACTACTGGAAAAAGACCCGCATATTCGGCATTGAAGTGCGTAGATAAATGCATACTGGAGAAAACGGGAGTACTCGGTGCCGATGGAAAAGTCGACGTTCCTATGCTGATTAAAAATTGCTTAAAACATCCCAAGCTGGACCAGGCTAAATGCGAGCGCATTATTAAGGAGTGCCCGCACACCGATAAGGGGGATAAATGCCTTATGTCCTATGAAGGTGCAAACTGCATGCATAACAACCTCGCTAAGGTCTTGATGCAATAAAGGATTAATGCTTGTTAGAGGTAGAATGAATATAATACAGAATATTTTTAAAAAGTTGTTTTTTTAAAGTGCGTCTTTCAGACCCAATCTCCTCCCTTTTATTTAAGTACCTACATCTTTGTACAACCTCCTGTAGATTTCGATTACACTGTATTTTTCACCCCGCTGGACCTAGCCCCCCCACCATTGTGAATCAATTTAAGAATTGTATCCAATTTATGAGCTATTTAGGAGCTTTTCATATCGCAAGCTTAAAATTTTAGAGCTCGCTTTAATCACTAGGAATCGAACATTTCTTATGGGGTGGCCGAGTCTACTTGGACTCAGCCCCCCCACTGATTAGAATTAGTTTTTTCAAATTAAATTTTGTACTGGAATTACGAGCTATTTAAGAGCTTTCATTTACAAGTAATTTCGATTTTTGAGCGCCACCCTTAAAAGAGCAAATAGATATAATCTATGGGGCGGCCAGCTCCACTTGGACGTAGCCCCTCCTCTGTTATCGTTTACTTATTTCAAATTAATTTTTATGCATGAATTACGAGCTATTTAAGAGCTTTCATTTACAAGCAAATTCGATTTTTGAGCGCCACCCTTAAAAGAGCAAATATATATAATCGATGGGGCGGCCAGTAATTGCAATTTAAGAGCGTCACTCTTAAAAAGAGCAAATAGATGTCATTCTGGGAGCGGCCAGGTCTATTCTGGCGTACCCCTGATCTGCTTTTCTTTATTTATTACAAATTAATCTAGGTCCATGAATTACGAGCTGTTGAAAAGTTTTCATTTAATAAGTAAGTCTAATTTTGGACCTCCACCCTCAATATGTCAAATATTCAATCGTTGAGGGCGGCCAGGTCCATTTCACAGTAGCCTTACCTCTAAGCTACCGGTTAGTTGCATCAGCACGTACTCTCTGTGAGTTTTGTGTGCATTTGTTTGTGTAAAAACTAAAAAGTGAAAACTTGGGGTAGTCTTGAATGTTTTCTCATCAGTAGCTATAATCGGACTAATTTATCTCTTCTTTTGATCTATTACGGAATCCAGAAGCGTTTCTTTTTGTATCGTAACCTAGAGGGCCGAAGTAGATGCGTGGCTCAATAGATGATCAGCAACTACTGGCTCCAACTTCGGAGCACCGGGCGCCACATCGTAGTATTAAGTCGCCTCGTGTGCAGGGGGCTCGACGCGTGTGGACATTTCTTTCCCCCATACTCGTGGCACTCTTATGGCCCAAGAAAAAACAGAAAACACAACAAACTACTCCGAGAGCACCGATATTAAAGAGCCTAAAAAACTCTCCGGAGCGGCGCACCGGAAGCTAGTAAATGAGGCTCTCGGTAAGAGGACATATGGCGAATCAAAGCCTGGATCCTTGACATAGTCGACGCTTTTCCCCAATTTACGGAATGTCGCCACAAGGGAGAGCGCTGCTGATCACATGCGCAATCCATGGTATCGGTGAACTGCTTGAGGTCAGAGCTAGCGAGGGCAGCTCCAGGTGGGGGGGGGGGCGAGATTTTGATTCTTCGAAACGAAGACCGTAAGGGCACACGCCTCGATCCTCAAGTGGAACCTGAGAAGATCCCCAAAAGGATCGAAAGCCAAAATGCTGGAGAATAAATGATGCAGGCTACACCACAGTGTTGCCTTTACCGATGATATAGTGATTGTAGTACGTAGGGGATTTGAGGAGACAGTTCAGTCATCGAAGATGAGGGCTTGTCTGTTAATTCAACAGAAACAAACCTCATTAGCTTTTCTCACGTACAAAAGGGCCGACAAACCTAAAGGACGTTGTAATGTAGAGCACAGGTACTGAGAGAAGGTAAATACTTGGGCATCACGTTCGGCCAAGCGCCTAACTTCAAATTACAAATGGAAAAAATAGCGAAAACAACGTCACAAGGTCCCTGGATATACACTAAAATAATTATACCAGTTATTACGTATGCGTCACTGGTGTGGTAGAATCAGACCTTCAGCCAGAAGAACATACAGATACTGATCAAGCTGCAGCGTACAGCTTGCCTTAGAATTACGAGGACAATGATAACGTCCCCGGCAGTAGCTATGGAGACTATATGAACTGACCGCCACTACACCTGGTAATTATGGCAGAGGCATTCAGACGGACGTACTGGCTGAGAGTTAATGGAGAGGAGGAATCGTCAAGGGTGCATTCACTTAATCTTTGATGAAATACGTCGGTAGGATAACTGAGAGGATAACCAAAACAGTTTGTGATAAAAAAAAACTGTTTAAGATGATAATCCCCGCTCGATACGGATGGTAGGCAGGATAATACTAGTAAGGTAAAGCTGAATGGAATCGTGTATTACACAAATGGCTGAAAAACTACGGAGGGCACCGGCTGTGGAGTGTACGGAAGCAATTGACAGGGGTTCAGAATCTAGGACAAAATTATTTTAGTTTATTCTGTTTTTTTTTGAACGGAATGTGAATAAAGGCCATTATTATTATTATAAAAAGCAAACTTGCTCCAAGCCGAGGTATACGCAATCCTGACGGCAGTTGCTCAATTATATTAACAGAAAACCTTACTAAAAGGAAAATCTTTAGAGTAACAGACAACAAAGCACCGATTGCAGAATTAGACTCATATGTAGTCGATTCAGGACTTTTCCTTGGATGCACAAAAGTACTAAACGCACTAGGAAGCTGTAACACAGTCACAAGTGGAACTGGCCGACCCATCGATTATATCTATTTGCGCTCAAAAATCGAAATTGCTTGTAAATGAAAGCTCTTAAATAGCTCGTAATTCCAGTACAAAATTTAATTTGAAAAAGTAATTCTGATCAGTGGGGGGGCTGAGTCCAAGTAGACTCGGCATAAGGAATGTTCGATTCCTATAGGGATTTAAGCGAGCTCTAAAATTTTAAGCTTGCGATATGAAAAGCTCCTAAATAGCTCATAAATTGGATACCATTCTTAAATTGATTCACAATGGTGGGGGGGCTAGGTCCAGCGGGTTGTATTTTTCAGTGAGTACACGTGTGAATAACCATCATTACTTGCACGGAGTACCCTCCATATAATTGTAGTAGTTCCTTGATCTATTCTAAGTATATTTTATCCTTTGATGATTTTTTTAAAGTAGTTTGTTGCGAAGATACAAGGTAAACCATTTTTCAACAATAATAACAATTTATGACTCAAAATTTCATGTATCATTTCTTAATCTACAAAATGGTTACCCCCAGTTCGGATGCAACCATCCTTCCCCTCGTCAACTCCAGGACTCTGTCAAAAACACCAGGGTCGTTCCTTATTGAGTAACACGCAGCAATTATCCGGTCTCTTAAATTGTCCACATCTTCCACTGGCCTAGTGTAAACTAATGATTTTGGATAGCTCTATAGGAAATAATCCAGGGGGTATAAGTCCGGGGATCGAGCAGGCCATAAGTGAGGTCCACCTCGACCAATCTAGCAATCTTCGGAATGTTGCTAAGATAGCAACTCCTACTTTTTCACCCTGTATCTTTTCTACAAAGTGCCTTTTCAAAAATCCTCAAGGGTTAATTATCCTTATAACAGTCCAAGAAATCACCTCTTTAGTTTTTGCCTCATGTTTAGCAAACATCCTGTATATATATAGGTCGAAGTTATGTTTGGGTGCACGCGGATTGTTGGATTTATTATTAAGGAGATCTTCTTCCATCAAGAGTTTTGAACCTTTTTGACGTTAATAAGTGTCTGAATTGCTATTACTGAAATGTCGCTTTAGCGAAGGTGAAGGCTGTTTGTAACCCCCATGTTCCTTCTGGACAATTTTTCACGCCTCGTTATTTGGATTTCGATTAAATGGGGCAAGGGTGCTTCATATAAGCCGAAAGCTAAAATGAAACCACTTCTGGTCTGGAATACCTTTTTACAAAATTTAATAAAGCTGCATTTGCATTCTTCTAATTTCTAATTTTGCAAGAAAAGTAGTAGAAATTCGTGATCCAACCTTTAAAGAGGAATTTAAATATGATTTTCGACTTATTCTGAATTGATGCCAAAACAGAACACTAACATATGTTTTATTACCGTCAAACTGTTAGAGTTAGTTAAATGTGTAAAGCATTTTCTGTAACAGAAAACAGCACAATAATAGTTATTTATGTATTAAGGGCATAATCAAAAGATTATGGCACGAGAGAATGTTTAAAGCCCGACGAAGGAGGGCTTTTAATTTCTCGAGGGCCATAATCGATTATGCCCGTGGTACATACACCGTTTTATTCTATTTTAGCACAATTTATAAAAAGTTAAAAGGGATTAGTAGTTCTTCTAGGAATTTATCCCTAACCAAATATTAGTGGTATAGATTATAGTTGGCGTTTTTTGTGTTGCTATGGATACTGAGACTGTGACTTAAAGAAGTCTTGGGTACTTCAAAAAAAGGAAATTCAAGATTAGGTGTTGGTTCATGATGTTACAATTTCTAATCTAAGCAATTGCACTTTTAATTTCTATAAATAACGTGATTGTATGATTGTTCTGAATAATAAATGTTTGATGGTTAAAGTAATCGTTGCTAGGCAATTTTTGACATTTCTGTGCCATAAAGTCCAATTAAAACCCTCAATTGGGTGCTTATAAAAATGATTATAATCTAAAATAGAATAAACAAAATAAAAGGGGTAGTGAATAGTGCGGCACATAAAATATTGCGTATTATCGAATATAATCGGATAATAAAACTGTAATTAATGCTCTAAAGGAATCAGTAATTCTAATGACTACACTAGCAAATATTCTTATCGCATTGACCAGATAAACCTTTTAATATAACCCCGCCCACTCAAAAATAAAGGCAAAATAAACTAAAAATAAAAAATATAACGGGAAAATCAGATATTTCTACCTTCTAAGATGTAACTTCAGTTTTACAGCTAAATAAACAAATCAAAAATAACAAATTACAAGGCGATCAATTTAAAAAAACTTAAACATTTAACAATCCTTATACAAAACAACTTCCAATTCAAATGAAAACAATGAACTTCGTGTTTAATTCAAACCCGGGAACACAATTTACACTTAAAAAGTCCAAACAAAACACAATCAAACATATTGCATAATTAGGTGCAACTTAGATGCTAATTAAGTGCCCTATCCCCGAATGAAATGCTCCTTTTTTTTAATTTACTATATGTTCTGCCAGGTTCATAATTAAAAAAAAAAGAAGCATTTAATTCGGAAATAGGACACTTAATTAGCACTTCATTATAATTAGTTCACTTTTCATTTTCTTGGGTTTTTAAGCTAGTGCTCTGCTGAGATCACATGAACCTGGCAGAACATGTAATAATTAAAAAAAGGAGCATTTAGTTCGTGGATAGGGCACTTAATTAGCACCTAATTAGCACCCACCTAATTAGCACCTAATTATAGTTAGTTCACTTTTCATTTTCTTGGTTTTTTGAGGTAGTTCTCTGCTGAGTTCATATGAACCTGCCAGAACATGAAATAATTTTAAAAAAAGGAGCATTTAATTCGGGAATAGGGCACTTAATTAGCACGTAATTAGCACCTAATTATACAATATGTTTGACTGTATTCTGCTGACCTTGCTTTGCTAGGTTAATGGACATATGATTGTTGAATTGGTATTGGTAACTGCAGGAAATATTCCGTTTAAACAAAATCCTCGATATCGAACTTGGTTCCGTGCCAAAATTTATAATATTTTGGTGCGTAATTAGCAACTTTGCATTATTTGATCAACCCGAACGAAATTACTTCACAACAAAACTACGCGGTGGTTACTTATTGATATTTCCTGTCCAAAAAAACTACCCGCAAAAATGAACGAGATCTATTTTATCGCTCGAATCCTCCTTCTCATTTTAGACTTAACATGTTTGTTTAGAAAATACCGGCATTATAGCTCAGTGGTAGAGCGTTGGGGTATAAATCCGGAGGTCGGGTGTTCGAACCTGATTTGAGGTGAATTTTTCATCTGTGGCAGAGATGGGAATTTCCTTAGATCAATTTCGAGCATTCTGCCGGCTACTCCGAATTAGGTTTTCCTGCAGTTTTCCTAATTCGTAAGGTAAATACCGGAGTAGTGTAGAACAACTTCCGACCTTCTGCAGGGGCACCTCTAAAAAGCATTATGCGGGTCACTGTGTAATTGGGCGTAAGCCTGTTGAGGGCCTAGAACAAGAGGGAAAATAAATAAATAAATATTATTTCCACGTTCACCACTTGGATATACAAAAACAAACAATAAAGAAATAATAAATTCTGCAGTTCAAAAACCGTACATTTATTTTTTACGTAGTTTGCTTTCGATAGCCCTCTTGTTTCTTAATTAATTCGGGATGGTGAGGCGACTAGATGGCAAGAGTTTATCTCAGGTACATACGGTTTTATGACGTGTATTTAGTTTCACATACGATCGTAGCATGATGATAATTTCTAACACAGGCTAGCTTATTTAGCAAAATTCCATCTTATTAGGGCAGCCTCCTTTTCTCGAGCTTTAACGATGAGAATTTTTCCATTTGGCAACATTGCAGACTTAGTTAGTACAAGCGTTGAATAAAAACCACATTTATTCAATGGTACAAGTGACATAAAAAAGTGGCAGTTACTTAATGCAGGATAGAGGGGCGAGTTAAAAATTGTTTTTGAAACAGATGTTGTTTTGCTCTGAGGGGGTAAATGCATTACCGTCCAAGAAACAGCTCGGGTCGTGACTCTCGTATTCATTAAAGTATAAATAACAGCAAACCGCACGTATCGATAAAAATGTGGAAGAGAATGTGCAAACACCAACTGATTGCCCGATTGTGGTCACTGATGGCTAATTTAATTATTATCCGGTTGTTAGCGGTACAAAAATGGGCGCACGATTTCAATGCGTTTTTACGATTTAAAAATATAAAAATATGTCGCGCTATGTGATTGCATCGATTTTACCTCATCACCCGAAGTTCACGTTCAGCATACATGCAAAGGGTACAATCCACCCAATTAAAACTTTAAAAGTTCCTCACATAAGCCAACGCTCATAAAAACACGAGCTTTTTACTCAGACGCCGATATTCATTTTAAAAAGGAGTGCCGTTGCCGGCATGCTTCGAGATTTTCATCGGTAAGCGAGCGTGAAATTTGTATTATTCACGACCGTAAAAAAGTCGACCCTTTCGATATGTGAACGAATCATTAACCTAGGAAAAGTTTGTTTTATTTTCTGCGTTACACAAAATCGGATTACGACCGAAAAATTATTCATAACATAATTTCGAGCGTCGCTCGTTTTTTTTTGTTTAATCCGCCAGCGGAAAATAAACCGAAAGGCATTATCAAAGCAGATCAGTTTAAATGGAATAACGAATGTGTGCACGAGCTTGTCGACATTGTATTTAACAACGGGCGAGATTTAATTCCTGTAAATGGCGTTTACGCAAACATTTGGCACGTTTCAATTTTTGCCCCAGATGAAAACCTGGCGAATCTTTCTCCGTGATCGATCACGTTTCCCGTTGGGAATATACCTCAGGGCGCATCCGTCATCCCAACGATACGTTTATCTCTTCGCGAGAATCCTAATCGTGGGTATATCGAAAACTGCGCGATTACAGCGAAAATTTGCATGCATGAGGCACAATAAAGGAAAACGCTCTAAACACGGGAATCTGCAGTGATGGCGTGAAAATAAATGGGAATCTCTACGATATGAGAAAATCCATGCAACAAAGCATTTTTTACGAGCCTTTCCTCGAGATTTATCATAAACGTCCATCTATCTATTCGCGAAATACGTGTAGAGGAACTTTTAAACGCTACATTTTCTATTTAGATGATTTTATGGTGATATTTTGCAAATAAATTCCGGTTTATTGGATGAGTTTGTGCGACATTTTCATAATATCTACATAAACTTGTAGTAAGTAGGTAGGAGATTTGCGAGCTTGTAGAAGTGAAATAAGTTGGGAAATTTACTGGGGAAAAATACACTATTTGTTACAGTAAGCTGCCAAGTTTACATTTACAGGTAAGTATATTTCAGGACGGGGTCGTATTTGAACAACCGCTTTCTTGGGGGATATTTAATTCCACTGTAAGCTTTGGTAGAGTTATCGTCGGTTAAAATTTAATCGTACAAACATGGCTGTTAAAAGTTTATTATGGGATGAGCTATTCTGGTAGCAATAAATATTGACTGATGCTTGGTGTCACATTTGGCCAATGTGGGAAAATTGACCAACATACCTTATATTCAACAATGAATGTTGTAAATCCAAAGTTACAACATGGTAATAATTGTGGTTCAATATTGAAATTATGGAGCCAATATTGAGTCAATATAACATTTTCTACTTTGCCCCAATATCACTTGAACCTATATTTTTTTCCATATACGTTTCAATAGTAAACGTTGGTACAATATAAGCAATATTCCACCAATATTGGCGAAACTTTGCGATGTCAATATTGTACCGCTCTCATTTCCGATATTGGTCCTGTGTCGGTTCTTAATGTTGGACTAATATTGTCTTTCCACGTAACTGCAAAACTTTCTTAGGAAAAAATAGGGATTTCAATGTAAAATTCATAACATGCGATTATTGTCTCCCCAAATTATTTTAGAGCAAAAATGTATTAAGGTTTTTTGTAGAAAAAATTTTTTTACGCTAATCAATTTTTTTCATATAAAGACGGAAAATTGGAAAAATGAAACCCGAATCTTTTTCAATAATCTGTGATGCCATGGAATTTTATAATACTCTACCAAGCCTGTTACAGCTGCGGTGGTTGTAACTTTTGCTAATGATTGGACCACTTTTTCGACTCTACTAAGCTCCATGGTTGTTAAAACACGTTAATATTTGAGGTCGACCTCTGGGGAACAGGTACTTAAGCCCATATGAGTTGGTATGGCGTGCAGGCACTAACAAAGTAATTATATCACAAAGTTATGGCACTCAGGGGTATAATCTGAGCCCTTTCCTTGAGGGTTACGGTTTATATGGCTGGATTATCTACCCTTTTGCCATGCTCAAAACGGGAAAATTTTGGTGAGGGATGATCAAGCCTTCTTAGGTATCGAGCAATAGAATTTGGTCTTTTTCCCAACAAAATTTATGCTTAAACCCGATTTCGGGCAACAACGTCTTGGGTGCCAAAGCTAATTTTTGATAGTTCCACATCTGGAACGCACAACCTTTTATATAATGAAATCCTGAAGCCTGGTACTACTACTGCAACGAAGCCTAGGGACTGAGCGCGCAACGATGGACAGACGGAGGGAAAAGTGAGAAGACAAGTACTTCACTTCCGTGGGTTCCGCTAAAAAGTCTAAGGAACGGCAGAATGTAGAAAATTTAAAGAAATTGGAAGATCTAAAACACTCGAAGAATTCGAAAAAGTGAAAGTACTTGAATCTGCAAAATCCGGGGAAACGAAAAATCCGAAGAATCTTAGAAACATGTTTCTTTTACTTCTTTGTTTCCCGAACACTTTTCTAACGTATAAGCAAAGTCAAACCTATATTTCACTAAGCTATTTAAAAAATAAAATTACCAAACTCTCTCACGTTGGGCATATATACAAAAACCTGTTTCTGGGCAATATCCCGAGAAAAAATTAGGGCCGGGGCTCAAATTTTGGGACTGTTTGGTATGTTTTGGACCTTTGATCTATTTAGAAGACGCTCTTATTATGGCTCACTTTACCATCAAGTTTTTTTTTTAAATGTTTTCTAATATACCGCTACACTATATCAGTAATCAGAGCTGGGCAGTATTCGATTTTATAAATACTTTTTAGTATTCAAATCCTTTAAAGTATTCAAATACTTTGTAATTAAATACTTTTATGGAAGCAATATTTGTATTTGTAACTCAAATACTTTCACAAATATTTAGTATTCGAATACTTCGCAAGGTAAGTATTTGAATACTTTGATTTTCAAATTTCAAAATTCAAAGGGCTGTAACTTTTGAACTAGTAACCCAATCTTGGAACTGTTTGAAATTATGGATTCTACAGGCCACATTCTACAAGAAATTTTTTTTCCTTTTTTACCAAAAATCGACTGCGCCAAAATTTCTCGGGAAAACACTTTTTCTTATTAATTTTGGTGCGTAGAATCCAAAACAATTCGTACTTTTTCGATCAGACTTCTCAATAAAAAGTTATAGACTAGAAACCAATTTCGAAAAAAAATTCAAATAACTTTTGAACTAGTAGCCCAATCTTAGAACTGTTTGAAATTATGGATTCTACAGGCCACATTCTATAAGAAAATTTCTTTTCCGGGTCGATCTGAGACAATTTTTTCTTCGTGCTTCAAAAGAAGGCCTTCCTTTTTTACCAAAAATCGACTGCACCAAAATTTCTCGGGAAAACACTTTTTCTTATTAATTTTGGTGCGTAGAATCCAAAACAATTCGTACTTTTTCGATCAGACTTCTCAGTTAAAAGTTATAGACCAGAAACCGATTTCGAAAAAAAATTCAAAGGTCTGTAACTTTTGATCTAGTAGCCCAATCTTCAAACTGTTTGAAATTATGGATTCTACGGGCCAAATTATACAAGAAAATGTTTTTTCCCAGTCGATCTCAGACAATTTTTTTTCCGGCCTCAAAGAAAGGCAGTACTTTTAAGTTCAAATATTTGAGAACAATTTAGAAATGTTTAGGGAAAGTTTCCATTGTCACAAAATCAAGTATAAAGATCTGATACAACTGAATACCGAACGATCCTGGAGTGAAACTTTTTGACTCGATAGTCTATGTAACTTAAAAACAATAGGGACCTTTCTTATATCCTTAAGAACAGTGTACCAATTTTCAAAGCGATCGCACGTTTCTAAACAAGTTATCATGCACACGGACAAACGGATGGTCAAAAATGGATCTGTTCCAAAATCTCTAGGATTAATTTAAGAAAGGCGTACGTATCATGTGCACGACGCTTTGAAAACTGGTACACTTATTCTTAAGGATATAACTGGTATAAGAGAGGTCCTGGTAGGTACCTCCTATATAATAATAACATAATAATAATATTACGCTTTTACTCTCCTTAAATTTGTATATAACAATAGAAATATAAAAAAAGCTAACCCCATACAAAGTATAACTTGATTTTTTAAGTAGTATTAAGCCTTAACTATTTTAAATCTTTAATGTATTTAAGTGACAAGTATTTGAATACCTTTTATTGTATTCGAATACTTTTTATAGTATTCGAATACCTTTGATAGTATTAGAATACTTTTGAAAGTATTCGAATACCTTTGAAAAGTATTTGAATTATTCTAAAGTATTTGAATACTTTTCAATGCATCTGTATCTAGTATTCGCTTGTGCTGGTTGTAAAGGTATTTAGTATTCAAATACTTTTTGATAGTATGTAAATCTAAAACATCAGCTAAAGTTTGTCACTAATAAAATTGAGGATATTGAGGCAAATTGCACGAATCCCACCCTCTTAACATTGGAGTAATACAAAGGTACTTCATACACTTTATTATTGAAGCCAGAATTGATAACCCTCAAAACCAATAACAGCATTTAATCAACAGAAGTATATTATGCTAACCTCTAATTTACGTTTAGCCCTTCCATTTACAATTATTTTATCAGTGTACGCAAAATACCAATTAATATACAACAATAGCGAGTTTTAATAGGATACGTGATGTACAAATAAGGGACGCAAAAGACAACCCGCCGCCATTTCACCTATTCGTCAACAGGTACCATATGGAGATTACGAGCATTGTAAGCGATTATGTTATTTGCAGGCCAGAAATTAAAAACGTTAATTTTAGAAATATCCTTTATCACCCCCGAAATTAAAAAAGAACATCGCTTATGGTAACGTAAGTGGGTAAAATTTCCGCGCACAAGCTATAAAAGTCGTACTTAAGGAACCAGAAATGTTTCTTTTTATTTTTACAACAAATGCTTAATTCCTTTCTTTACTTTCCCTTTATGGACGTCAGCTCCCCTTAATTGCGAATCTTTGTTTACTTCAAAATGAAATTTGCCGCGTTCGCACAGATTGCTTTGAAAACTAGTTCGTTGGTCCTATAATTTTCGGGTGCGTGTATGGCTTTAATGAAAAATATTAAACAATTGATTTATTTACTCATTCTAGTATAGTAGGCCAACACAATATGATCCTGCATTAACGCTATTTTCCGTAATGTTTTAACATAAATATTTCGGCAGGTATAATTCATTCCCTTAGGCTGCTTTAGTAATTGATATGCTAGGGGGCTGGGCATATTTCCATTTTACATAGTTAGAGTACAGTCAACAGTAAACACCCATTGACATTTATTCATAAACACTATCCAATTACGTTCCAAAAGATGTCGGAAAAAGTAACTTCGTACATTCATTACACACTAGGTTTACAAAAGTCCCGGTTGTGTTCATATTCGATTCCAAAACAGCGGATTTTTACAGCTTTAGTGTTTAGAGATCAGGAGATGAAACATAATACTTTGGATTGTTGAGCATGAATGGACACTAAAACAACAAATTCCGATGAAATAAACCAATTCTGTTCTTATCCGTACTGAAACCCTCCAGATTTAAATTAAACTAAAACATTCGCATATACAGGTGGACCCGATATTATCATCGATATTATTTCAGCCTAAATAACGTCCACCTGACGTATTTGATGACATTATTGTTTTAATTAATTAATCAGTAAAGAACTATACCAGATTTGACTTCTGGCCAACCGGCTAGTGTTACGCGCAGGAAGAACCCGGTACACCTTAATGTACTAATGGTACCAAAGGGTAAGGGCAAACAAGATGAAGAGTTACGCTTAAGACCAGCTTTTTGTTTAAGATATAAGGTTTTTTTTTCGAAAAAAGGACTTAAAATGTTTGCGTTATGTTGCGTGTTCCTGATCTTTTTAAAATTTTAGCTATGAGGATTGTTGTACTCCGCAGGGGGTTTGGTTTTTTTTTACCAAACTTTGGGGAGTTGCGACCCCACGGACCTGAGCATAAAGAGAGTGGTTTAATCAATCTCTCTCCAATATTATCTATCAGGCAGACTTATTCCTTCGGTTCGGAAGTCGTAGGATTGAGGATTGAGGGGGCCGCGATTCTTCAGACTTGACTCCTTTCTGCGCAGTCCCAAAATGAAAATTTCCAAAAAATGGCAATTCGAATTACTCCCATAACATAAGAAAGTATTTTGACGCAACGTGACTTGCCCATAAAGTTCTTGCATAGTTCTTTTGTGATCACCTTGTATGTTTCAACTTGGTATATGCAACATATCCAATATCGTGGTACTCTTCCCTTAACTTCAGGAGTGCTCTAAACAATAGGCAATATACGCAACCACTACTCTTAGATGGAATCATCTGTCATATTGACTCTACCCACAGGGATTTATTCTTTGTATTCCTCAATCAGCCTTGCAGTTATTTACGAAATACTTGAGAAAAAGCTATGGGGACCTAACTCGTTTATCTAAAAGTACAGGTCCATTTGGATATTACGTCTAATCCTGTTTTCTCTGAAGTAGCCTTTTAGAAATTCCTTTCTCCTACAAGAGCTTTAACTTTACAACCCCAAACGTCCCGCTACTTAGTTTGTGCGAATCAATAGTTACTATACTTCGTACCTAGAGCCTATTGCAGTTATAATTTCTAGTAGGAGGTAAATGATTGAAAATTTATTGATGCAGAAGATACAATGAAGCGTGTCTTATCTCGAGAACATTCTCATTTACTGTTTCCAGCCACAGTCGTTGAAAAAGCGGATTGTAATTAAAAAGGAATGAGCGGAGCAGAAAATTTTTTGGCAAACATTGTAAGAATAAAACCGCACTTGAATATCTTGTGGCGTTTTATGAACTCTCGAAAGGTTTACATAATCGCCTTAGCCAAACATCAACATCTTTTATGTTGCGCCTGCCTACGTAAACACACGATTAAAACATGATTTGTACACGTCTCTGGACATTTATTACTGGTAACTGGTGTATTTTAGTGGCGATTGTTGACATGTAGGTTATTTCTAATTAACAATTTTCGCGAAATTGTAGGTGGGGGCGCGCGCTTTTTAAAATGTCACGCGATCTTGCGTGACGCCCTTAACTGTATTTTAGTTTAGATCCTTAGCGCAATAAAGTGAGCAATTAGTCCGATACCCGAGCGAGAAATTCCGGCGCAAAATTCAATTTGAAAGGGGTTTTTTATATTTTAAACACGCTTCGTCAACATCCCCCGCTGTCGCACGGCGGAAAGATGAACATTTTTTGCTAATTTCGTCTTCCAATAAAGAAGCCTTGGCGTAATGTAAGTGACATTTGGGCGTTTAGAATTTTAAAATCGTATTCGCAGTAAAGTACGAATATCATCGCTACACGAACAGGAGAAAACCTAATTTATCTCACCATTCCATGACGCAAAGTCACCCAATTCCGTAAATTTGTCACAAAATAAAGCGCCAGAAGTGCCACAAAGTGCTAAGGCAGATGAGCCTCTAAATATGCAATACGCGTACGTGTTAAAAAAATTAAACGAGAAGTTTAAAGCTCATATCTCACCACGTTTCTTACACGCTGCTGCTACATTATAAATTTAATTAGGTATTTCCTATTTACGAACGTGTAGAGCTTGTAGGTCTTAAATAGATATTTAAGTTATACACTTTTAATTGTGTCGAAGATCTCGATACCGCTTTAAATTTTAAAACTCTTCGTATGATTTCCACTGATTGCAATGGTTAGTTACATTACCAGGGTTGAAGTAAATACATTCATACCAATTTCCGTTAAAGTGGCACAAACGTTTATTATTTATTATATGTAGATTAGAAAAATAGTGAATAGTCAAGTCTTTAAACGTTGCAAGTGCTTTAAAGATCAATTATACACGCGTTTCCTATAGTATTTTTTATTATTCCTACAATATAATTTAAAAAGAAGGGAAATACAGTGAAATCATATTGACATTATGCTCGAATACACTTTTAATTAAGTGGGAGGATTATTAGTCTAAGAGCTAGCGACCCATTCGACTAACCCATTTCGCACAAAGGTAGAAAATGGTTAAATGATGCTTTATTATCAGTCAGTTAAGAATATACCGTTCTGGTAGGCATCTCGCGGTTGCGTCATGATCCTTTAAAAGTTTGAAGTTTACAATGTATTTCTTATGACAACAATTCAATGGCTGATTGTGTGAAACCAATTTTCATTCGTTTATTGTCTCGCATAGTCACCATCGACACGTCCATGGAATTATTGCCATTGCAATAGCGACCATTCTTATATCCTGAAGAACATGTGTATCAATTTTCAAAGCGATCGAACGTTTCTACGCAAAGTTATCGTACACACGGACAGACAGACGGACAAACAGACAGCAATACAAAATTATAAACGATCTCGAGGATCGTTAATAAAACAAACGGAAGTTCTGGTTTATTTTAATAAATTTTCGAAATGCTTTTCTAAGCAGTAATAAGGTCTCTTTTCAAATTCATGCCTAACGTTATGAAAAACCGGAATTTCTTGACATGCTCCATCATTTTGGTAGCGAATAAGATCTTCCTGCAAAACCATGTTACCAGCCACATTAGTTTGATTTTGTAAATTTACTGTTATTAAGGGGTCTATTATTTCCTCCAGCATATTTAAATAGCGTTCACCACTCGACACACATTTCTCGAATGAATAAAGGTCCAATAATATTAAAATGCCAAGAATTCCAGCCCACACGTTCACTTTTTCGAGATACTGATGTGTATTACCTTCTCCTTCTCTCAAAATTCCCGGATTTTCATCGCTCCCTATCGATAATTTTGTTTGTTGATACGTCTGTTCAGAAAAAAGTACACTCGTCACTAAAACAAATGTTTTGCAACAAATTCTCATTTGTGCTTATCAAGTCCGTCATAGTTTCAGAAAATGCGATCCGTCTCTCGGAATCATCTTAAAAAAACCGTTGATGTTTTTCCACTTTGTACGGGTGGAACTTATTACTGACTACCTTACTATCTCGTGAGAGATTCCTGTTTGGCGTGGAACTGCACGTAGTCGGCTCTTGAGTGACACTGCGACTTGCATCATCCAAAACACGCTGATTCTTTCTTTTCTTATTAGCAACAGAACTAGTTTCATTAAATTTAGAAACCAACTTTAAGACAAATTTATGATTTAAACTATTATTGGGATAGATATTTCTCAGTAAACATGGCTGCCGTTGTTCTTCTAGCGCACCTTCCACATTCAAGATAAATGAAAATAATTCCTATTCTTTATTGAAAAGAAAAACCCATTTTTGAAAATAATTTAGGCAACACAAAACTAACTGACTTAACTGACAAAGTTCCAAAACAATTCATACTTTGACGATCAGACTTCTCAATCAAAAGTTATAGACTAGAAACCAATTTCGAAAGAAAATTCAAAGGGCTGTAACTTTTGAACTAGTAGCCTAATCTTGGAACTGTTTGAAATTATGGATTCTACAGGCCACATTCTATAAGAACTTTTTTTTCCGGGTCGATCTGAGACACTTTTTTCTGCGGGCCTCAAAAAAAGGCAGTGTATATATAACCTTCCTTTTTTACCAAAAATCGACCACACCAAAATTTCTCGGGAAAACACTTTTTCTTAATAATTTTGGTGCGTAGAATCCAAAACAATTCGTACTTTTTCGATCAGACTTCTCAATCAAAAGTTATAGACTAGAAACCAATTTCGAAAAAAAATTCAAAGGGCTGTAACTTTGGAACTAGTAGCCCAATCTTGGAACTGTTTGAAATTATGGATTCTACAGGCCACATTCTATAAGAACATTTTTTTCCGGGTCGATCTGAGACAATTTTTTCTTCGGGCCTCAAAAAAAGGCAGTGTATTTACCTTCCTTTTTTACCAAAGATCGACCACACCAAAATTTCTCGGGAAAACACTTTTTCTTATTAATTTTGGAATCCAAAACAATTCGTACTTTTTCGAACAGACTTCTCAATCAAAAGTTATAGACATAGACCAATTTCGAAATAAAATTCAAAGCTGTTTTGGAAATGTCAACAAAACAAAAGAGTGATTATTTTTGTTTTATTAATTATTATTCTTATCACATTTTGGTCTATTTTTCTTAAAGTACAGAAAAGAAACAATATGTGTGTAATATTTTTATTTTTGAAAAGTCGATTGAATGACCTTTAAAATGAGGGGTCGCTCAACCCTTCTTTGCTATTTTAATTTTAGGGGTTGCTTATACGCCGATTAGAGTGTTGATCCAATTTCATGTATAACCAGCCTATAAAATGCCCCTCTTCAAAATAACGTTGACGGGTTTTTGTTTTTCCGTGGATCTTTTGTTGCGGCTCCTATATTTGGGGTGGTACCTTTTTTAATTGACACATTGTATAAATGTATACGCGTAAAAGAATGGTAGGCAGGGCCGGCTCAAGCCAAAAGTTACGTGTAAGCAATAAGTACTTAAATTTGCGCCTCTGGCCGCCTAGCTAAATCCTGAACAATGGGAACTTTTGCCAAGCATGATTTTAAAAATACAGGGTGTTAATTAATGTCATGCAGATATTTCGTCGGAATGGGAAAGGGGTGCAAATGTGTGCGTAGTCTAAAGGGCTTCATTTTCGTTATATTAGGTGGCAAAGTTTCAAATTCTTTCTCTCTTATGTTCTGTTATAATTGTTTCAAATTTGATACAATTATATACAATTATTTTTCAGAATCTCTACAATAAAGTATCAAAATAGTTAGTCGCGGAATACAGGGTGTTTCATTTTCTTTTCCACCCTGTATGACGAGGGCGACGCGTTTTGGACGATGCATATATTTGTGTTTTTTTCTCGTTTTGACGAGTACTATCACCCCGTGTACGGATTTTTACGTCCTTGGTCCGTCAGTCATTAAACATGAGTAATTTTTGCGCCCCTTCTTTGTCTGCGGCGTAACCGGCGGCTTAGTTACGCCTAATGCCGATCCTGATGGTAGGTCTCGAGTCTAACTTACATTTGGCAAATTTACTGGCGGAAAGTACTTTCTATTGTAAACATAACGGTCATTTCGCTTTCAAAAATGCCAGTATAGTATTTACTTCAGCACAATATTATTTCATTTGAATGTTTCTTAATAATACTATCAAGGAACAAAGTCTTTGTTGAAACAATGAAATGTAGTTTCTTTTGTATTTTTTTCCCGTAGAATCAAATGTTGAAATCAGTTTTTGACCAATTTCCAAATTTGAACAAATTATCAACATTTACTAGAAAATTCAATGTTGCTGAAGTGGTTTTTGGAGTCTTTTCGATTCTTAAGCTTCTTTAATAGGGACTATAATTTTTTTTATTTCATCAAAAAGTATAGATAAAAACGAAGAGTATGGCACCAAATCGAACTTCTTACGATAAATCTCTGAAGGACAAAGAAATAAGTTTTTTGCCGAAAAAAACGAATATTTCGGAAACCTCCTAATTTTTATATTGAAAAAATTTGTAGTTATTTGAATCATAAACTAGTACCTATATTTCAACCAAGTCTCGATAAAAGAAAATCATTTTTGTGGAAATGAACCATAAAAAACAAGGTTTTCCGCGATTTTTTCGGTTATTTTGAGGTTATGTGAGTTTTTCACGAACATTTCCATTAAACACTTTTGTCTCTAATCTCAACTTTTGCCGGAAATTGCAGTCATACGATTTTCACCCATTTTCATCCTCACCAAAAACCTAGTCCCATTCCCCTGCTCACGTACTTTTTTGTATTTGTTATAGACCACTTTTAACATATCCACTTGGCAAAGCTCCATTAACAATTTTCTTTTGTAAAAAGTCCAATTTACCTGGACTAATATCAGTACCCGGCATGTTTTCTGTTTCTGTCACTTCTTTTAATAGCTGTTCGAACGCATTGTCCCGTTTTAGCTTATTCGTGTGGCCTCCTTTTCTTAGTTCCCAAAGTACCTCATATTTCTCATACGCATTTAAAAACTTTTTGATTTGGTCACTGTTCCACAGTCCACTTCCTTGTTCTATGCAGTAACTACACTGAAACTATATAGTCCAGTAAGTGGGGGTTTTTTGAATGCAAAAGGTGGGGTAGTAGCGATTTTTTAGTATATTGTTAAGCTTGGGGCCCTAATTAAAAATTCTGGAATAATAAAATAATCGATTAATGGAAATTTTGTAACTTTGTATATATCATCTTTTGTCGTTTTGTGCTCGTGTGCCACTGGGATTTGGTGGTATGCTTTGACGAGGTCTATTGTTGAAAATATTTTCTTCCCGTGTAAGCTTTGAGCGAAATCTACTATTTTCGAAACCGCGTATTGATCTGGGGTGGTCCTTGCGTTGAGTGGGTCCATTACTTTGACTGCTTAGGTACCAAGTGAAGTGGAGCTGCCCAAAGACGGCTGGATGGGCGTGCTATTCCTTTTTAAATCATTGTCTGGAATTCCTGCTTAGCTACTTTGAGTTTATCTGGAGCTAAACGTCGAGGTTTATGTGCTACCGGCTATTTAATATACCTACTGAAATATTACATTCATAATTAAAGTTCAATTTGAACAATGAGGACTTAGATAGGATTCTAATTAACAAAGAAGTTAAAGTATGTTTACATATTTTAAGTTCTTTGTTATTACTTTAACTGTAAACACCGTTAAGTATATACATATATTCCAAGCAGAAGATTTTTAGACTAGCACAATGACTCATTTTCTAGCGCACATTTCGTAGGTACTTTAAATGATTTTCTCAACGGAATGTCTTTCATGCGCATTTTAAATTGGAACGCAATTATTTATTCGCAAGGCACTTAATGCCTGCATCCTGATAACTCCAGAACGCCGATTCACTATTCCAGAAAACTAAACTTGTCTCTGGTTTCAAAAACACGAGCTCAAAATCAAAACGCCCGACAAATCCTATCTACTTTGGACCTGTTATTATTTCGGTGGCCCAGAGCCGCGTCCCTAATTTCGGACCAATTTGTTTTTATATCGCGAATAAACCAACGCCCGTAATTAACACTCCCAAAGATTTACAGGAAATAAACAAACTCATAATCTTTAGCCTCCCTGTTTTATTACATATTTTTCTTGGAATCAATTGCGTCTTTTAACCAGTGACCTTTTTTTAAATCACGTATCTAGCCCAAATAAGTCCAATCCCAATAACTCATCTAAAATTTCAAGATTTCAACTTTCCAGAAATATAATTTGAAATTTACAAAATCTTAAAAAAATTAACAAGCTTCTGTTACAATGGTAAAAAAATCAGAATTAGTTGGCCGGTGCGTTTGGGTGCAATTGTCTATTATTATCATTGTTCTTTTTTTTGGCATCGCAATACGACACACAAGTGGTTTTTGTTTTTTTGATGCATGGTTAACTAGATATATCCCAAGAACGATTTTTTAAATACTTCTTTGTGTGTCTATAACTGTGTTATATCGTAAACTTTAGAAAAAAATTGGTTTAGTTCAAGTTAGAAAATGTGGTAAAAATTATCGCAATTTTATTATTAAATGCGACATTCATCTGTCAATGTTGTTTTCAATGCTTCAAAAATAAAAATAAAAAGGGCTATATTTATTAATTTACAAAAATAAGTATGTCAAGTGGCAGATCGTTAAAAATAAGCCTTTTTATTAAGTCATGGTCGACTATGGTTTCCATTAGAAAAACACGAAAGTTTGCGTCATAAGTTAAAAATGATAGTATAAATACGAATTTTACTTGCATGTAATTTACCTAAAATTTGCATATTTTGTCAAGTCTATAATAAGAAAGGTACAGACATAATATAGAAAGATATTAAAAAAATCGTTTTTGCAAAATATCTAGTTAACCAAGCCATGCATTTAATCAAAAAACAAAAGGCACTATAAATTAAGCTCGAATGACTGTGTTGTGTAATTGTCGACCTACTTTGTAGCTTTATATTAAGAACAATACGATAGATAATATTTTTGATTTATTACCATTGAATAAAAGCTTAATTTTAGGGTAATAAAAAATCCATTACCTTACATATAAAACACAAACAAGAATTAATACTTATACAAAAGTATATATATTGCTTACCAAGGACGAGAAGTGAGTTTTCGGAGTTGGAAGTTATGCTTACGAGGCGTTATTCAATACCATCTATAGGCAAAAACTAGAAAGAATTTAGAAATATTATAAAAAATTCTGTATGCATGTTAAGAAAGCTTCAGTTGACATGATATGAACATTTTCATTATAAAGCGAAAGCCTTTAGAATGAAAAGCAATCGGTTTGTCTTACTTGCATTAGTTTCTAGAGGAAAAAGAATGTCCGGATTTTAATGTAACCCTTCAGATCTAACTTCATCAGTAAATAATTGCTTTGGGGTTCCATACAAAGACTTGCCTAGCAGAAGAATGGCCCAATTTCTATTTAGTGTAGTTGAAAAGTTAGCGACATATTTATTCACGTAAACTACCGGTTGCGAATGGTGGGTGAAGAAAAAGTGAACCTAATGGATTTTTCTGAACTTTTTTTTCAAAATAATGCGATCCTGTCCCTTAAACATGCCCATAAGTGAGATTGCTCGTAGGAAATACTTAATCCTCGTTGGGAATAATAACGGAAACCTAACTTATTATAAATACTATAATCTACCTAATCTAGAACCTAGCATTTATATCTCACCGCGGAGTGCGGAGTCAATTTCAGGTGTATAACCAAAATTGTTGTCTTCAAGTATTTCACAATAAAGAATCCATCTCCTCCCTCTTTATCTTGATCAACACAATTTCCCCCTTGCATCGATTTGTTTTACGTCAAATACACTACGTGTTGATCCAGTATTGTATTATATACAGCGCCCGAATTCGATAGGCCGGTAATCAATCTTATAGCCGAGCGTAATGGTGAATAGTACCACTCAAATATTAGCAATTTTATCCTTTCCGGCGTCCTGCCATATAATATATAAGAAGCAGAAAAGTTTGAAAGCACATCGATCACTTTTATGGCTTAACTTTCCTTAAGACGTGGGCATCTTGAGCGGTTACCCTTCGTTGGATAATATACCTATACCATTCTATTTTATTTTCGCATATTTATGCCGTTAGCGAGGTTTACTTTTGATAAGCACAACGGAACCGTGCAATGTGCAAATATCGGGTTTACATTTAATCAGTTGTCCATTCATATTAAAACCGACACATTCGAACCAATAACGGAAACTTAGTTAGGATTTAAATGAATTTATGAAATGTATCTCGTCGCAATGTCGGGATTATAAATTCGAATAAATGGAGGTACAAATTTTATTTATTCCCGTGACCATCTCGTTTACAAGGCACTAGTACGCGCCCTTTGACAATATATAGATAATTTTGATTTATTACTTTCCAATGATTATCCTGACGTTGACGAGCGTACAGAATGACTGTCACGGAAACCTAATTAAATCGAACTTTCATCAACGGATTACTCCCACAAATTAGGAAGGGTGGCGTTCGTCGCATCCCGCAGGTGCAACACACCTCATTTTCAGCTTACAAGATAGTTGCTGGCGGTGCAAGCTTTACACACGCTCTACATTAGATTTTAGTGAAAGAAAAGTCGACCTTCGTAAGGGATTTATTTTTCTGCCCATCAGGGATTATATATTTAGTACTTTCAATGCACTTGAATGTCATCGATGATTGAACGATTAATGGATTTATGTACCTTCAATACAGTTCACTTCACGATAGCCTTTATACAATCCAACTCTTAACCAAGAACCATTAAAATATAAACCCTTACGTCCGTTTTATTATTTTACCCAGCTGGCTGTTATACTAGCAAGGGTGCATCTCCACCACTTTTGTTGCCATTGCGCTGGGCATGCCAAACAGTTTGGTGGATTGGGAAGTTTGGGGGGGGTGTTACTGGGTGTTGTCCGACGAAAAAGGGTAGGTACGGCCTCAGCTTCGCCACTGGAATATTTGCATTAGAGGGAGCTCTGCTTCCTGGTGTTACATTAGTTTCCGATGCCTTCATTCTTTGATCTCGTTTATTTCTTTCTTTTTTCTCCCTTTTTTATTGTTGTCCTCTCCCTGCCTCCCTTTCTGTCTCCCCCTCCTCCTTTTGGTTGCTTGTGCTTATGCCTGATTTTTCCTGCACCTCCAGTACTTGTCTGCTTTCTTTCTTCATTTTGCGTTTGTCTTTGCTCCACTCTTCCCATCTCTCTCTCTACTCTTCAAATTTCTAGGACACCATCCGTATTGAAATACAAATACAAACATTCAATTTACCTTATTCTATGGAGTCTGAATCTACCCGTCGAGCAGTTGGACTTCGAACAACTGGGATTTTAGATCGGAATAGAACGGAAAATAGATACCGTTTAACCCTGGCTCGTAACGGATGCCTCATGACCGATGATGCACAACCCAAAATATGCAGCGTATTAATTGCACATAAACTTGTTTATTGCGGTCGCTTAATTACTAGTACTTTTGCTTAGTATGGATTAAGCTGTTGATTCCCGCGCTTATTTTTTTCGCGTATAATTCATGGAACTCATCGATAACTGAAGAACAGTTTTTTTTTATTGTTAATTCCCAATACGGGTTTCCTGACCTAAAGCTCCAACGCGAGTCTAAAAAATCACTGTTATTTTCACGTGATCTCTACGACGACTCAATACCGATTAATTCATTTCTCCCCCTTCCACCCTACTCGGCCCCTTATATATAAAATTGACAGATTTTTCACGAGCTTCGTCGCATTGTTTATCAAGTATCGGATGTGATTAAGCTGTATTGTAACTTATTTAGTGAACTTGAGCTTATCAAGGATTAAAACCGGCAGAAATGTCGGGAGATGAATTAAACATACCTGTTCTAGGCTTCTTTTAAGACTTTTATGAATTGAGTCGTTGAGGATGCATCAAATCTAAAAATAATAACTTATTTATTTCATTTTTATTTTCCTTTATTTCCTTTCGATAACATCTACAATTTAGATAGTTCGATGAGACGTTAACTTCATAAAATATATACATAACCATTTCGTAAACGTCAGAGGCGTGTAAACAAATTGAGAATCTGTTAGCAAACTCCCATTCTAACATCAATCCATTTTCCTCCATTACGACTTTCGGCGCCGAAGGCTTGCATAAATAATGCAGGCGCTTATAAAATTAATATGTAAATAAGGATCGCTCCCTCGGCGAAAATATTTATGTATTCGCGTCCCTAATTCACGTATACATCGCTTTCTGTTTGCTTCAGTTCGCCTGCATCCATTTTTGCCGTATTTACTTCGAAAGGCTCGAGATGCACACACGCAGAAGAGTTATGGACCGATTTTTGTTTATTGCCCATATTTTTGCTTGCGTCAGGGGATGTAAAAACCGCGCCTCTTTGTAAACATCAGGGTATTAAAATATATGTATGTTGCTACACTCGCCTGTCAAGTTGTATAGCTATATAAAGGGGATCAAATCGTATTATGTAAAATACAGCATTTTTTATAAGGGATGATGTAAATGTATGGAAATGGCACCTTTCAGCTCTAGAGCGCGAAATTTCTTAAACAAATTTGACATAGCTAATTTACAGTTCGATTTTTTGTCATAGTAAGTATAGCACTATATTACATTTGATAATTTTGACTACCTATGTTTGGAGTCGTCTCGAGTTTCCATAAGTTTGCATTAGACAAACGAATCGATGCCTTGAACCTAAAGATTCAAATAGGAAAGGTAAGAAATTAAACAGACGTATCCGGTAGATGACTAATTCTGCTAGCGCGCCAATATTCTTTAATGCAACAAAGAAGCCTACATTTATTTTCAATGGATGCGCTGTAGAAACCATGGGTCCCTGGGGAAATGAAGCCAAAATCATGACAGCGGCAATTGGTAAAAGACTCCGGCAAAAAACTGGAGAGTCCCGCTCAACCCAGTTTATTTACCAGCGAATCAGTTTAGAAATCCAAAAAGGCAATGTCGAATGCATTTTAAGAACCTTGCCCTTTTCTTGTGCTTCTTTTGATGAAATTTACTATGTTTTAAAACTCCGTTCTTATATGCAAAAGGCAGTGTATAACCTTCCTTTTTTAACAAAAATCGCCTACACCAAAATTTCTCGGGAAAACACTTTTTCTTATTAATTTTGGTGCGTAGAATCCAAAACAATTCGTACTTTTTCGATCAGACTTCTCAATCAAAAGTTATAGACTAGAAACCAATTCGAAAGAAAATTCAAAGGGCTGTAACTTTTGAACTAGTAGCCCAATCTTGGAACTGTTTGAAATTATGGATTCTACAGGCCACATTCTATAAGAACAATTTCCGGGTCGATCTGAGACAATTTTTTTTTCGAGCCTCAAAAAAAGGCAGTGTATAACCTTCCTTTTTTGCCAAAAATCGACTGCACCAAAAAATTTCTCGGGAAAACACTTTTTCTTATTATTTTGGTGCGTAGAATCCAAAACAATTCGTACTTTTTCGATCAGACTTCTCAATCAAAAGTTATAGACTAGAAACCAATTTTGAAAAAAAATTCAAAGGGCTGTAATTTTTGAACTAGTAGCCCAATCTTGGAACTGTTTGAAATTATGGATTCTGCAGGCGACATTCTATAAGAAAATTTTTTTTCCGGGTCGATCTGAGACAATTTTTTTTTCGGGGCTCAAAAAAAGGCAGTGTGTATAAACCTTCCCTTTTTACCAAAAAACGACTGCACCAAAATTTCTCGGGAAAACACTTTTTCTTATTAATTTTGGTGCGTAGAATCCAAAACAATTCGTACTTTTTCGATCAGATTTCTCAATCTAAAGTTATAGACTAGAAACCAATTTCGAAAGAAAATTCAAAGGGCTGTAACTTTTGAACTAGTAGCCCAATCTTGGAACTGTTTGAAGTTATCGATTCTACAGGCCACATTCTATAAGAAAATTTTTTTCCGGGTCGATCTGAGACAATTTTTTTTTCGGGCCTCAAAAAAAGGCAGTGTATAACCTTCCTTTTTTACCAAAAATCGACTACACCAAAATTTCTCGGGAAAACACTTTTTCTTATTAATTTTGGTGCGTAGAATCCAAAACAATTCGTACTTTTTCGATCAGACTTCTCAATCAAAAGTTAAGACTAGAAACCAATTTCGAAAGAAAATTCAAAGGGCTGTAACTTTTGAACTAGTAGCCCAATCTTGGAACTGTTTGAAATTATGGATTCTACAGGCCACATTCTATAAGAAAATTTTTTTCCGGGTCGATCTGAGACAATTTTTTTTTCGGGGCTCAAAAAAAGGCAGTGTATAACCTTCCTTTTTTACCAAAAATCGACTGCACCAAAATTTCTCGGGAAAACACTTTTTTTTATTAATTTTGGTGCGTAGAATCCAAATCAATTCGTACTTTTTCGATCAGACTTCTCAATCAAAAGTTATAGACTAGAAACCAATTTCGAAAAAAATTTCAAAGGGCTGTAACTTTTGAACTAGTAGCCCAATCTTGGAACTGTTTGAAATTATGGATTCTACAGGCCACATTCTATAAGAAAATTTTTTTCCGGGTCGATCTGAGACAATTTTTTGCGGGCCTCAAAAAAAGGCAGTGTAACCTTCGTTTTTTACCAAAAATCGACTGCACCAAAATTTCTCGGGAAAACACTTTTTCTTATTAATTTTGGTACGTAGAATCCAAAACAATTCGTACTTTTTCGATTAGACCTCTCAATAAATAGTAATGGACAAAAATGGTAAAGAACCATCGTACTCGAAAATAGGGGTCACAAGTCGCTTCCTTATCGATTCAGAGGGAATAATCCTCATTCGGATGCCCTTTCCGTTCTAAAATCGCATGGAACTACTTCTATAACCCGTAAGGATTGTCCTTCAAAGGAATGGCACCTTTTATAGCTCATTATTAATCATGTTGGTTAAGGGTGAATATGTCCAGACTCTATATACAAACACAACCAGTAACTTTTTTTAATTCAGCTTTAATACCCTTTACGCCATCTGTATATTTCCTCTGTAAGTTTATATAAGTTGGTTTTGTTGCTGTAGTTCTTTATTTTGTCACTAGAGGTCACGCACAATATTTTTGTCTTATTTTTGATTGCTTGTTGAGATAGGCGGGCATGTTGCAACGAGTTTATGCTACTTGTATATGGTATTGTGCGTTGCTTACAGTACAATTTTATTGGTATTTGATGATTTCTAATTTGATTCTTCAATCCAAAATGGTGTCTGCTATTGTCGCCACTGTCCCGTACTTTTTCAATGTAACATGTTTTCCTTTCTATTCCATTTCTCGTGTTCACCCTTAGAAGAGAAGTGGTCAGTACACTTGTAAATCGAATACACGCCAATTTTTAACTTGTCCATTCGTCATTACTTTTTAAGGGATTTAATGTGACTGTGTTTCTTTGTGATTTACTTACTACAGAGTCGCATTTAGCGGATATATTTTATAAGTTTACGCCTGTGTGAGAGCTCCTTCTCTTCCCTTTTGGTTCTTCTCTTTTAGTTCTTCCTGTTTCTTTGTTTTTGTACCTGAGAATTTCGCTCTACATCGAATTTCGATTACATGGACCCTCTATTTTGATTTTTGAGTCAAACTAGGATAAATTGCTACATTAAGTTACCTGAAAATTATGCATCGAAGACTAATTGACTATCCCTGTTCACTGCAAGTATTATCGATTACCTTTTTGAAGATAATTGTTAACCGTTCAATTGTTTCCGTTACGACGATATCTTCGATTTTTACGTTACTTTTTGTTGTTACGAAGAATTCCTTCATGTTAGTGTACTTATCTTTCAAACCTTCAGATTAGTTTTTTTTATACGAAGACATTTAATTTTTGTTTCTTGAAGTTCAACCAAAATTTTGCTTTCTAACATAATTTAAATCATTGCTTTTTCGTTAAGTGTTAACTCGCGATTTAGATAGCACTAAAGGCGCTGGTGTAATTTAGAAATGGCGCGTATACATTGGGTTATTCTTGCAAGTAAATTGTACTAATTTTAAACTACCTGAAAGGCCTTTAAGAACTCGAGGCTGTCTCGAATTAGCTTTAACACGCAATCAACTTAATTTTCTAATTACAAATAAAGGTCACAATTTATCATTCAATTTCTAGCGCACGCATACAACTTTACAACAACTCGCCGACATTCCCTTACGTCGCTTATGCTTGAACACGCACTTACTATTCGTGGCATAATTACTTTGGTCACTGTAAATAAACAAAATGGCGATCTTATTCCACGATGTGCTGTTAATCTGAATCGCGAAACGATTTCAATATTAGAGTTCCTCGGTTGTACCAAACCTTACGTTGTCTCGCCCTTTTTTGTGTTTAGATTGTAGATTTTGGCGACGGCATCCCTCTGAGCTCAAAAGGCCGCGACTAGAATTCAAATGTCAGTTTTGACTTCGTCGATCACTTCGTGAGCTAATGTTGGCCCATGGTGATACAACAATTTATGTGACTATCAACAAGTACTTAATGTGCATGAACAACAAGTGTTAATGTAGCAAGCCGACCACTACAGCAGAAAGAGAAAAACGCCGAAGAGAATATTATAATGACCTCTAGCGGAAAAATAAAGAACTACGAAGCAAAAACTCTACCAACAAAACGAACTACTATTCTATTTATTGGTTTCGGTTTTATAATCGATGCATCAGGAGAGTTTTATCTCAATGTAACATATGTCTTGTAAGTTTGGCATGACGGAGCAAAGTTCTCGACAGTTTCTACCGTTGTAGGATTTCCAGGCACGGTCTCGAACTTAAACGCTTGAAGAAGCCCGGCGACTACGAGGAAAATGCTTTCGCGAGCAAAGACCTCCCCCACGCATCTCCTCTTGCCCAAACCGAACGGACTGAAATTGTTCGGAATCTTCGCGCGACCGTCCCGCAGGAAGCGACCGGGATCGAAATCGTCCGGGTTTTGCCAACCGGCAGCTTCATCCATGAGCGTACCTCGATGGTTCAAAAGTAAGGTGGTATTCTAGTAACAGGTCGGTGAAATAGTCAAGCCAGATTGATGCGTACCTTTCTAATGAAGTAGCCGTTAAATTGTGTATCCTTGGTCGCCCTGCGAGGCACAAAGTGGGATCTGCCCGTGAACATCCGCAAGGATTCCAAAACTATACCCTCAACATACGGTAGGCTACAATCTGCTGAGTAAGATATTATGGCAGTTTGGAATACTTACTGCGGTTTCTCCTCTATAGTAGGCGGCCTCCCCTGAAGAACGGTATCGATTTCCTCTTGCGCTTTTTTTTGAATATCTGGATTCAGTATGAGATACAAGAAGGTAAATTTTAGGGTACTGCAAATGGAATCGTAGCCGGCAGTCACAAGGTCTAAGCAAATGGCCAGCAGTTGCTCTTGAGAGAAGCTGCCACCGCTTTGGGCAGAATTTAGTTTGTCTAGGTATGCGTGAATAAAACCTCGGTTAGGGGCAGCATCCCTGAGAAGCTCTACCTTTTTGTGGAAGAACGTCAATATTTTTTCATGAATCCCTACATACACGTTATATCCACAATATTCGGGGCAAATGTGCCTCAAAAACGGAAACATGCCGAATACCGGACCGGCCAAGGGAACATTCCGAGCAAAATCCGCAACGATGGCCTCCAATTCGCTCAATTCCTGTTGGTTGCCTGTCTGGCCTGTTATTAGTAAACAAAACGCGCTCAACACATGAATCCGAAAGAAACAGTACATGTCGACCACGGGGTCCTTTTCGATCGCCCTCGTGACATCATCAATGATAGATCCCACCTTTTCCTTAATCATCTCTCGCATGACCACTTTTCGAAAAGTAGCCTCGTTAAAGTGTCGAAATACGAACCTCTTTTGCTCTTGTAAACATTCGGAGTCCGTAAAGAGGACCCCTCTCCGTTTGCCACCAGTTCGACTCGTAGTGGCGACGTTGTCCGGTCTACCGTTGAGCTCATCTCTGGAAAGCAGCTCGTCGATCGCCTTCCATCCGTAGACGAAAACGACACGTTCGCGGCCTACTCGCGCCCCAACCACCGGACCATACTTTGTCGCCAACGCTTGCGTCGCCTCAGGTAACGAGCCCTTCTCCTTGTGCAGCCTCCGCAATTCCCAAGCACATCCCAAAATCGGCAACCAGACCGGACCTGGCGGAAAATGCCTCGGTTTCCTCGTGTCCAAATAGGCCAGCAGGACCAACACGATAATTAGAAGGATTATTATTATTGACCACATTTCGGCAGCAGTCGATTACGACTACACGAAACATATCGTAAAGATCATCTGGCGTTGCCCTTTCCAAATGATTAGATAGAGTCTTTTAGTACTGAATAATGGCGCTGTATTAGTTGGTTGAGCAGATCTTTTGCCAACGGTGGCGTGCCTCAAGGATGCACTTGAGGCCTAATATTGTTAGCATTACCAACCTGATAATTCACATCTTGCATCCAAAAACTTACACCAACGATTATTTGTTCTTGACATAGAAGATAACCTCCAGACGTTGAATTTATCTCATATTTGTAATTCAGTTTAATTTGTTTCTTGCATGCTGCAAATAGTCATGAAATGAACTTCAGCTCCAGCCGTTTCCCTCAAGATTTGAACAGTGGATGATTTCACTTCCTCATCCATTCAATTCCCAAAAATTCCAGAGATCTTTTAGTGGCTCGCAAAAGCCTGTTACAGGAATCTTTACATATTCACCCTTAACCAAAACTATTAATAATTGGCCACAAAGGCGGCTTCTTTTTCAGAAAAATATCCAATCCACCTATTGCATAGAATGCCTGCCGTATACAAGACCATATCCGGATCGTGCTTTAAGTGCTCAAAATTCGACCATAACTCTTCCGACTGTCGGTTTTTCAGAGTAATGGGCGTCGTCACACCCTAAAGATGTAATGGTGCTACTATTAGCAATAAGACATGGCGTAGGTTGATTAATAGACGATAAACGTAAATGTTAATAACGGATCTTGACGCTCCCAAATCCAATAGTACGGAAAAAGGCAAATCAAAAATGTTGACTCCAAATCTTGACGCACATACCTAAATCTAATTTTGGTTTAGCCGAGGCATGATGAAGCGACGTCATCTTGGTAAATAGACTATCGAGGAGCTCCAGACGACTTATGAAGTCTCTCCGGAATCGTTTCCCGAACAGAATCCACACAAACGTACAGTAACTCCCGTAGCGCCACACTTGTAGCAAAAGAGCTGCCGTGGTTCTGAACATACAGTTCGAAGGTGAAGAAAGTGCGTAAAACTGTGCCCACTTCTTTGTCGAAAAATCAACTTCTGAGGGGCAATGTCAATAGGCAACGTATATGGAGCTACGAAAACCCGCACACGTGTAACTGTTTCGGCCCGTATTGCTGGATTGGCCGTTACGCAAGTGAACGGATTGACTGTTCCCCAAAATCGAAGAAGAGGACTTGGCTAACCTGTGGTTCCAGCAGGACGGCGCAACGTGCCACAAAAACTCCCCAGCAAACGAAAATGTCGATCGCGATGGAACAAGGACTTGATAACCCTTTTCCTATAAACATCAGTACCCCCTTATGGTGGTTTTCTGGAAATGGCAATGGAGACCCAGACCCCCCCCCCCCCATCCTTTGGTAACATCGTTGAGTTGTTAAGACTTTCTTGGGAGTTGTTGGAGGAGGTTTATCAGATCTTTTCCTCCGTACTGCCGAGAACGTAGTAGGGAGGGGGGGGGGTCTCGTCGGGGATATAGAATACACCTCAGCGATCAAAAATGCCGATGGCAATTTCGGGAAAATTACGTTCAAACGACCCAGAAAAGAAGGACTCGGTAACCATTTCCCTATAAGACTCATTATATTGGTATTCTGAAAATGTAAACGGAGCTGTTGTCCCCTGAGGGGTATTCCATACTGGGTCACCCACTAGCTTAAATGTAAGTTATTCCTGTAGTAAATTTGTTATTACCTTAATTCCTTATTTTTACCGCTAGACGTCATTCCATTGTTTCGTTTACAATACTTCTTTGTCTTGTCGCTAGAGTTCACGCTATGTACCTTTCCGCACTGCCGTACATTACCTTATTTACATTTTAAATTGGTTACATTGCATTGCTGTTGAATAGAATTTACTTATTTTTGCTAGAATTACCTCAAGGCGGCGGGAGTAACTATGACTCTCTTTGGCAATTCTGGGCGGTAACGTAAGGTAATTGAACCAGACAACTAACGTTAAAGTCCTATCGTAGCGGTGCACACCATTAGACTGGTACGAGTCATAGTTTCGAGCAGCTACCTCCACGTGGTTCCCGCTGGTAACCTTCCTCCTTGTGTGGAAGGGCCACCCAGTGCTGCGAAAGGACTTACGTCCTAGACAACAGCGCCTATAGAAGGAGAGAGCGTGAGGCGCAATTTGTCCCAAACTACAGAAATAGTTCTTCGTAAATACCCAAACTTGATGGAGAGTGACAATGTTTTTTTGCATAAGCGGCAGTAAAGAATAATCTTGTTGATTAGATCGGTTACTGTTATTTTTACACATGCAGCTCCCCAGCCGCAAACGAATTCTTTCCAACAAACTTTCTTCAGGCTATCATTTACGGTTTCTATTGGTTTCATTACTGTCGGCATAGTGTAAATGAAAACTTGAATTGAAAGAGAGATTTTTTTAATTGAAATTAACTAATCATAGATAATTTCGTACAGCTAAGAACATTCCTCTCATATACACAAAGGTATACAGTGAATTTTTTTTAAATGCGAACATAGGAGTTTGCATGCAATGTAATTTCCCTATGTTCGATTTTTAAAAAAACACATCAATCTATTGAGTAGTTCAAATGAGTAGTAGATACAATTGACAGCTGTCACATTTTTGAAAATACCACCGTCCAATTTAATTACGAAATCGGTTAGGTTATTGCTTAGAATGCCAAGGAGGACACTTCCAACATTTATTGTAATTGTTTTCGGTATTTATTTTCTTATTTTCTTCATTTATGTATTGAATAAATCAAATTAGTAGAATACTAGGTGCACATGACCTACAAATAATTGAAGGTTGGTTCACAATGAATTGCGATGTCAGCGCGTGCCATGTGAAGTCAAGTTATCGTAAGTTTAAGAAAAATTTATCCTAAAGTTGCTATGGCCTCACACGGCTTATTTAAAAAAATCTTACCGGGTGCTCTTCATCATAAAGACTATCAGTTGCTGTTCATAGTCACACAAGTTGTACGATTTGGGAATGTGAACCGCGCACACCTCATAGATTGATGTGTTTTTTTTTAAATCGAACATAGGGAAATTACATTGCATGCAAACTCCTATGTTCGTATTTAAAAAAAATTCACTGTATATGTCGAACGTTAAGAGAAGTCATCTCGGTTATTTAATCATTTTTATCAGACATTTTTAAAGGCGTTAAGGAGACCTCCCAAAGGTCCCACGGGAACGGGATACAAGAAGAATCAGGATTTTCAGACGTAGGAAAGGCGTCACGTATATGCTTTGTACGCGCAATGCGTGGTCGACTCACAACTTTGCTTTATTGATTCTTAATGAGTATTAATTATGGTTTGGTATCCAATTTGGCTCAGTGTCAGACGTTAGAATTGCTATTTCACAATATTATTGTGCCGCCTCCTTATTTGTTTGTTTGTGTTGTTGCGTGTTACAGATTAGGTAGAAAGCGCCCTTTTTGAGCTCAACAAGCTCATTTTTTTTTATTTTCGACGACTCCTTGATATAACGTTCGATTACATACTGGTTTTCGATACAATCAAACTGTTTGATTATAGCTCTGTTGTTTTCTGTGAAAGCCTGTTTTGATATTAATATGTCCTCTGACTACGTATTGATCCCAACCAGCGTAACCCACTGTTATAAGTTGTATGGCCTTTAAGTACTCAGTAGCTTTAAAAAGGTTCCAAGACAAACCGCATTTTAGACTCTTTAATAAAATACCCCACTTAAAATTTTTAGTTTTTATAGTTTTATGATCCGGAAATTGTTGCAAATAGTATTGTTTAAGAAATAAGAGTAAAGTTCTAAAAATGACCACCAGAGGGCGTAACTGCCATCTTAAATTTTAAAATTGCATTTTCTTTAAATTTCGCATAATAAAATTTAAAATACAATTTAGGATTTTGGGTCATGGTGTCAAAACTAGCCCCCTAGCGGAGAAGGTTTCCACTAAATTAACTATATTTTGGTTGATTCTTATTGCCCAAGGAATACTCTTTTCAACGCAAATTTGTTCAAATCGGTCAAACCGTTAAGAAGTTAAAGCAGGTTATTGCAAGGACAATTGAACGCCCCACGCCATCTTTGTTTTTGACTGAGTTTTAAACTGGTTCTCTTTAAAATTGTGAAAAAAAAAACATTTTTTAGTTTATTATGCGAAATTTTAAAATTTAAGGTGGCAGTTACACCCTCTGGTGGTCATTTTTAGAACTTGAAAATATTTTCCAGCGATTCTTCATGACCGATTTACCCAATAATTTTGTTTATCCCTAAGTCATGCTACGATAACGGTTCCAGAGATATGGCCGAGGAACAGTCTTATTGGGTCACCCGGTACATGTAGTATTACGAGTACATTTGATTTTCCCAACAACAGTACTATTTACTGTACGCTTGACGTACATATTAGAATCAAGCCGCACAAATCTTGTGCAGATAAAGCGCATTTTTTAAAGCGAAATAGCTTAGTAAATAATTGGGTTATAAGGTGCATGCTAGATTGACTCCTTTGTAGATACCTTCCTCCGACACTCCGCTTTTGAGATATAAAGCATTATAACCGACCCCGATAAGGAGTGGACGAGGTGGATTGCGGTTGGTAGAAATTAATTCCTTTTGTTGAATGGAAAGGACGAAGGGAGGTAGTTGGCAGTTAATTAGAATACCTTGGAACGCCTTGGTTTACAAAATTCGACCGCGTCCGTTATCGGTCTAAGGACGTTAATAACTGTATTAATTTCTCACAAGACCTGTTAATTTTTATCCATTAGGCGATCAGTAATCTTTTGGGTTCGTGTTTTAGCTCGATGGACCTGCCTTGAACATGATCGACACAGTCCCACGTGATAGCCCAAACATTGAACTGGCTCCTAATAAGGGAGCGTTTGAATCGCTCGGAAGATTCCTTTTAAGGTACTATGTCAGGATAGGGGTAAGACCTATCGTTAAAGTGTCCCATACTTCCGGAAAGTACCTACGTATTCACCTATTATCAGGACAAGGTTTATATAAACGATAATTTCCAAAAAATTGTACGAAACGACAGTTTTTCTCTTTTTCGTTATTCTAAATCTCAATGTGACTGATAGATGGCGCCAAAGCGAGATCTACTACGGCTGTAGAAGTATTCATACCGTCGAATTCAGACAAGAGGCGAAAAAATGGACGGTCGAACGTATCAATTACGTATGCCCCCAGAACGTAAGTTTCTTTGAAGGCGATTTCCCAAAGGTCCCACGGGAACGCAGTACGGGAATTTCCCAAAGTCGGAACGAAATTCACCTAGAGTCCTAGTTATTTATAATTAATTATTTAATTAAACAATTAATACTGTTCCGACTCTTGACTTCTGGCCATCCGAATGGGGTTGTCCAAAGACAGAGCCCAACGCATCTTACGCCCTTAAGAGCTTTTAATAGCTTAAGGGATTGACAGATAGCCAATTACTAATAATGCAGATTTCGTATTAAACATTTAATGATTTATTGAATTAAATCTTTTCGCTACTCCTTATTTTATAACAAAGACTTAAACAAATTGTAATGTTCCTTTAAAAAATTGTCAGGTGCACAACTACTTATTAGCCGTTTTGTTTGAGGGTGTGAAACCACCCCTAAGTAGTTCCCCTCGCGCCTTTTACTTCTACGCTGAAGAACTAACGGGTCCGTTAACTTGCCCCCCCCCCCCCCTGAGAGATTTCATAGTCGTATTATTTTGAAATGAATGCGCTCGTTATGCGCTCATATGCGCCACCGATAATAACTCTTGCGCCATTATCGTTTTTTAGAAATCCGAAAAAACATTTGGGGGGGGGGAAGTGAACGTAGCCCCCCCCCAGTACGTATTTTGTCCCTTGTAACTAGGTCACCTGATACATTTGGTTATGCGCTCAATTGCGCCACTTGAATTAAAGCTAGCGCCATTACGGTTAAGCCGTGACAAATTTTCAAAAAGTGGGGGGGGCCAACTTAACGTTTTTAAAAGTTACTTTTTTTTAACATCTTTTCATACGAAATTGTACTCTCAGGTATGCGCTGAAATGCGCCGTAAAAAGATATCTTTGCGCCATTATTGTTTTTTGGTTATCCTTAAATATATTTGGGGGGGGGGGGGGGGGGGGGACAAGTGAACGGAATCCCCCATAACGCATTTTGCTACCGGTATTTGTGCCACTTGATACATCTGGTTATGAGCTCAATTGCGCCACTTGAATTAAAGCTAGCGCCATTACGGTTAAGCCATAAACAATTTTTAAAAAGTGGGGGGGGGGTCTAACTTAACGTTTTCAAAAGTTACGTTTTTTAACATGTTTTTTCTACTACATCGTACCTTTCATCATGCGCTAAAATGCGCCGTAAACAAAAATCTTGGCGCCATTATAGTGTTTCAGAAACACTATACAGGGTGTTTTTTGGGAGCTTTAGTTAAACGATTCTGGGAAAGTAAAATAGGTAGGTTTTTAAAAATTTGTATTTAGGAGTTACTCCGAAGGCCGAATCGATGTAAAATATTTTCAAAATGGACACACATCCGGAAATAACTTTTGAAGACGCTAAGTTAGACCCTCCACTTTTTAAAAAATTTTTATGGCTTAACCGTAATGGCGCTAGCTTTAATTCAAGTGGCGCAACTGAGCGCATAACCAAATGTATCAGGTGACCTAGTTACAAGGGACAAAATACGTACTGGGGGGGGAGGGGGGCTACGGACCCAGAACTAACTCGGTTGGATGTAGTATTCAATGACATAAATAACTATGTATTGTTTTATCTCAATGTAACGTACGTCTTATAAGACTTGCACGACGGAGTAAAGTTCTCGACAGTTTCTACCGTTACAGGATTCCCGGGCACTGTCTCGAAGTTAAACGACTGAAGAAGACCGGCGACTATGAGGAAAATGCTTTCGCGAGAAAAGGCCTCTCCCACGCATCTTCTCTTGCCCAAACCGAACGGTACGAAGTTGGCCGGATTCTTCACGTTACCTTCTCGCACGAAGCGACCGGGATCGAAATCTTCGTGGTTTTGCCAACCGGCAGCCTCATCCATGTACATACCTCGATGGTTTAATATTACGGTGGTGTTCTAAAATCAAGCCGGTGAGACAGTCAGTCAGGTCGATCAGTAGGTACCTTTTTAATGAAATAGCCGTTAAAGTGCGTATCCTTCGTCGCCCTGCGAGGTGGAAAGTGAGATCTGCTTACGAACGTCCTTATGGTTTCCAAAACTATACCCTCAACATACGATAAGCTGCAATCCGTTGAGTAAGATATTATGGCAGTTTGGGATACTTACTGCGGTTTCTCCTCTATAGTAGGCGGTCTCCCCTGAAGAACGGTGTCGATTTCCTCTTGCGCTTTCTGCTGAATGTCTGGATGCAGTATGAGATACAAAAAGGCAAATTTGAGGGTATTACAGATGGAGTCGTAGCCGGCAACCACCAGGTCTAAGCAAATGGCTAGCAGTTGCTCTTCGGAGAAGCTGCTTCCGCTGTGGCCAGAATTTAATTTGGCCAAGTATGCGTGGATAACGCCACGATTGGAGGCAGTATCCCTGAGAACCTCTACCTTTTTGTGGAAGAACTCCAATATTTTTTCATGAATTCGTACATACACATTATATCCACAATATTCGGGGCAAATGTGCTTTAAAAACGGAAACAAGCCGAATACCGGACCGCTCAGGGGAACATTCCGAGTAAATGACTCAGTGAGGGCTTCCAATTCATTCAATTCGTGTTCGTTGCTTCTCTGGCCTGTTATTAAAAAGCAAAACATGTTTAACACATGAATCCGGAAGAAACTGTACAGGTCCACCACGGGGTTCTTTTGGATTGCTCTCGTGACGCCGTCAATGATAGATCTCACCTCTTCCTCGATCATCTCCCGCATGACCTCTTTTCGGAAACTAGCCTCGTTAATGTGTCTGAGTACGAACTTCTTTTGTTCTTGTAAAAATTCGGAGTCTGTGAAGACGATACCCCTGCGCTTTCCACCAGTTCGACTCGTGGTGGCGATATTGTCCGGTCTACCGTTGAGCTCATCTCTGCAAAGCATTTCGTCGATCGCCTTCCATCCGTAAACGAAAACAATGCGTTCGCGGCCTACTCGCGCCCCAACCACCGGACCGTACTTTGTCGCCAACGCTTGCGTCGCCTCAGATAACGAGCCCTTCTCCTTGTGCAGCCTCCGCAATTCCCACGCGCATCCCAAAAACGGAAACCAGGCGGGGCCTGGTGGAAAGTACCTCGGCTTCCGCGTGTCCAAATAGGCCAGCAGGACCAACACGAAAATTATAAATATTATTGACCACATTTCAACAGGAATCGATTAAGACTACTCCAAAACAAACTACAAAGGTCAACTCGAATTACATTCTCCGACCGATTAGATAAAACCTTCTAAGTAGTTCGAATAGTGCTGGATAGATGACCCGACTCGAGGATCGCTGACAGCTTTCCAACGTTTGGACGAACACTCTGCGGTGTTGTCACGTTCGCAAGGTACTCCACGAATTCTGGACATTTTAAGACCTTCATCAGATTCCCCAAATGAGATTTAACAGTTGCCGATCCATTAGGCGCTGGAAACTAGACGACGCATTTTTAATCCGAACGGCATACGGATGAAACACAACATTCCATAAGGTGTTACAAACGCACCTGGTAGGTCATCTATTCTCGGTGGTGGGTAACTTCGATAGTCTATCGCCAATCGCACGTCACCCTCCATTTCAGGAACCATCATGTTTTCCTGGTAGCCAGAAAAATTTTACAAAAGTTTGCAAGCAAATGCCACGAAGCAGAAAGGCTTTCTCGTATATTATATTCTCCTAATAGGTACAAGATTGGCAAATTTAACTCGAAACAAAGCTTTGAAATACTTCTCATAGTAATAGAAAAGACCTCTTCGTTCATCATGTTCTCCTGGTAGCCCGAAAAATTGTACAATAGTTTGCCAACAAATGCCACGTGTATTAGGAACAGAAAGACCTCCTAATGTATTATATTCTCCCGATACTGAATTACCAAAAATGTAATCCGAAATAAAGCGTTGAAATAATTCTCAGAGTTCTAGAAAAACACCTATTCGTCCATCATGTTTTCCTGGTAGCCAGAAAAATTGTACAAGAGTTTTCTGGCAAATGCCACAATTATTAGGAACCTCCTCGTGTATTATATTCTACTGATACAGAATTCGCAAAAGTTTAGTCCGCTGAAATACTTCTCATTGTGATAGAAATAGATCACATCGTCCATCATGTTCTCCTGGTAGCCAGAAAAATTTTACAAAAGTTTGCCAGCAAATTCCACGTATATTAGAAACAGAACACTTCCTCGTGTGTTATATTCTCTTAATACAGAATTCGTTAAAATTTAGTTCGAAATAAGGCATTGAAATGTTTCTTATAGTGATAGAAAAATACCTCTTCGTCCATCATGTAATTCTGGTAGCAAGAAATATTTTCCATAAATTTGCCAACAAATGCCACATGTATCAGGAACAGAAAGGCCTCCTGGAGCCTATAACACAAGCCGTACAAGTCCTACAACTGTTCGAATATATTTTACACTTGTAGCTTTTTCATAACACAACTCATTTGCATATACCGAATTCATTAGGACTTGCAGTTATAGTTACAGGCAGATTACTTGTAATCGTAGACTTGTTACAATTGTATAGTTTGTGTTATAGGCCTTTGATGCAGTATATTCCCCTGATAGAGAATTAGCAAAAATTTTATCCGATATAAAGCATTGAAATAATTCTCATAGTGATTAAAAAAAACCTGTTCGTCCACCATGTTCTCCTGGTAGCCAGAAAAATTTTCAAAGTTTGCCAGGAAATGCCACGTATATTAGAAATAGAAAGACTTTCTCGTGTATTATATTCTCCTAATACAGGATTGACAACACTTTAACTCCAAATAAAACGTTAAAGTAATTCTCATAGTGATAAAAACACCTCTTTATCTTTCATGTTCTCCTGGTAGCCAGAAAAATACCTTCTCGTCAATTATACTCCCCTAATACAGAATTGGCAAAAATTTAATCCTAAATAAAGTGTTGAAATACTTCTCATAGTGATAGAAAAAAACCTCTTCGTCCATCATGTTCTCCTGGTAGTAAGAAATATTTTCCATAAGTTTGCCAACAAATGCCACCTGTATCAGGAACAGAAAGACCTTCTCGTGTCTCCTAATACAGGATTGGCAAAACTTTCATCCGAAATAAAGCGTTGAAATACTTCGCATAGTGATAGAAAATGACCTTTTCGTCCATCATATTTTCCTGGTAGCAACAAATATTTTCCATAAGTTTTCCAACAAATGCCACCTGTATCATCTGTTCATGTATTCTATTCTCCTGATACAGAATTGGTAAAAATTTAATCCTAAATAAAGCGTTTAAATAATTCTCATAGAAAAACCTAATCGTCCATTATGTTCTTCTGGTAGTCAGAAAAATTTTACAAAAGTTTGCCAGCAAATGCCACGTATATTATAAACATAAAGACTTTCTCATGTATTATATTCCCCTGATACAAGATTGGCAAATATTTAATCGGAAATAAAGCGTTGAAATAATTCTCATAGTGATAGAAAAAGACTTCTTCGTCCATCATGATCTCCTGGTAGCCAGAAAATTTTTACAAAAGTTTGCCAGCAAATTCCACGTATATTAGAAACAGAAAGACTACCTCGTGTTCTAATATTCTCCTAATACAGGATTAGCAAAAATTTAACTCGAAATAAATCGTTAAAATACTTCTCATAGTGATCGAAAATGACGTTTATTAGGAACAGAAAGACCTTATGCATTATGTTCTCCTAATATAGAATTGGCAAAAATTTAATCCGAAATAAAGCGTTGAAATACTTTACATAATTCTACAAAAACACCTCTTCGTCCATCATGTTTTCCTGGTAGCCAGAAAAATTGTACAAGGGTTTTCTAACAAATGCCACAATTATTAGAAACAGAAATATCTCCTCGTGTATTATATTCTCCTGATACATTTGACAAAAATTTAATCCAAAATAAAGCGTACTTCCGATACTTCCTATAGTGATAAAACAGAACCTCTTCGTCCATCATGTTCTCCTGATAGCCAGAAAAATTTTACAAGGGTTTTTCAACAAGTGCCAAGAAATATTTTCCATAAGTTTGTCTACAAATACCACATGTATAATAATTATAAAGGCCTCTTCTTGTATTATATTCTCCTGATGCAGACTTTGGGTTGGTACGTTTCCCTTGGTGATGGCTTCTTTGACCAGATTTTCCAGAGAACCCTAGGTTCTGCGTGGTCCTGTCTCGCGGTAACGGTTGCGCAGTGCTCTGGTTGAAGACCATTTTTGTTTGCTCGCAGCGGTTCCCACCATGAAGGGATGTGGTACAGGGATCCTTCACCGGTAGGCTTACAGTATCTATATTTCGTGAGACCTTTTCTCATTTTCTTACGATAGGGTTGCCTCCAGGATTTCTTCAATACGCTTCGCGGTGCACTCATCTGCAATGGGCACGCCTTCTTCCCTCTGGCGACCTTTGTTTGCCCTGAACCCCTCTAACTCACTTCTAACACTACATCGTGGTACAAAATACTTCGAAACGTGATAGGAGACAGCAAAACAAGATAAGAAAACAACTCCTTACTGATCTCCAGTGACAGTTCCTTGCGTTTTTGCCACGTTGTCAACAGATCAACGTCTTCCTTTGTAGCCTTGCTATGGACATTGCCATCAGATCTTCATCTCGAAAACCTTTCCCACGAATATTGATTCCGGACCACGTTACGCAACCATCTCGTGGTTGGAACCAGAATCTCTGACCTAAAGCCCAAAATTGTCGGAATTAATCCCTACTTATTCTTTCATTTTACGAAACCGTCCGCAAAGTAGCGGTAAGTAATTAAATCGGCTATCTTTAGTCACGAATGAAAAGGTTTCGTTCAACCCCACCACGAAATCCATTCATCAAAAGCCAATGCCCCTTTAAATTTGCAGGGAGACGAATGATATCATTCAGCGTAAACCTGCCAGGGCCGTTTTGGCACGTAAAACCCATTAAGATAGTCATATTTACTCACAACGTCCGACAGACTGCCGCCGTCTGTTTTACTAATTCATTAAAGGGTCACGACGCATACGAAAACCAAAACTACCCCTAAGTAAGATCCCCTCACCCCTTTTGCTTCTAGGGTAAAGAATTAAACCGATTGGTTGTAGTATTTAATGACAAAAAATAACTGTTTGATAGTCTCCTGTGCACCAAGTGGCCACTGAAGTGGTTTTATCTCAATGTAACGTATGTCTTATAATGATTGACTGTCGGCGTGAAGTTTTCGACAGTTTCTACCGTTACAGGATTCCCGGGCACTGTCTCGAAGTTAAACGCTTGAAGAAGACCGGCGACTACGAGAAAAACATTTGCGCGAGTAAACATCTCTCCTACGCATCTTCTCTTGCCCCAGGCAAACGGAAGGAAATTGATCGGAATTTTCAGTCTACCGTCTCGAATGAAACGGTCGGGATCGAAGTCCTCCGGATTGTGCCAACCGGCAGCTTCATCCATGAGCAAATCTCGGAAGTTTCCAATTAAGGTGGTGTTCTAAAAACAAGTACCTAGGTGAAATAGTCAGTCTGGTCGATGTGTACCTTCCTAATGAAGTAGCCGTTAAATTGCGTATCCTTGGTCGCCCTGCGAGGTACAAAGAAAGATCTGCCTGTGAACATCCGTATGGATTCCAAAGATATGCACTCGACGTACGGTAAGCTAGAATCTGTTAAGGGAGATGTTTTGCCAGTTTGGAATACTTACTGCGGTCTATCCTCTGGAGTAGGTGGTCTCCCCTGAAGAACGGTGTCGATTTCCTCTTGCGCTTTCTTCTGAATATCTGGATGTAGTATGAGATACAAGAAGGCAAACTTTAGAGTGTTAGTAATGGAGTCGTATCCGGCAACCAGTAGGTCTAGGCAAAGGGCTAGCAGTTGGCCTTCAGAGAAGCTTTCACCGCTTTGGCCAGAATTTAGTTTGTCCAAATATGAGGGAATAAGACCACTGTTGGAAGCATCCTTGAGAACCTTTACCTTTTTGTGGAAGAACGCCAATATTTTTTCATGAATGGCTACATACTTGTTATATCCACAATATTCGGGGCAGATGTATCTTAAAAACGGAAACTTGCCGAATACCGGACCGGCCATAGGAACACTCTGAGCAAGATGCGCAATGGCGGCTTCCAATTCAATCAACTCGTGGTGGTTGCTTGTCTGGCCTGTTATTAGGAAACAAAACGCGTTCAACACATGGATCCGGAAGAATCTGTGCAAGTCGACCGCGGGGTTCTTTTCGATTGCTCTCTTAACGTCACCAATGATAGATCTCACCTCTTCCTCGAGCATCTCCCACATGGCCTCCTTTCGAAAACTAGTCTCCTTAAAGTGTCGAATCACGAACTTCTTTTGCTCTTGCCAAAATTCGGAGTCTGTAAAGATCATACCTCTGCGTTCTCCACCAGTTCTACTCGTGGTAGCTACATTGTCCGGTCTACCGTTGAGCTCATCTCTGGAAAGTAGCTCGTGGATCGCCTTCGCTCCGCAGATGAAAACGACACGTTCTCGACCCACTCGCGCCCCAACCACCGGGCCGTACTTTGTCGCCAACGCTTGCGTCGCCTCAGCTAACGTCCCCGTCTCCACGTGCAGCTTTCGCAATTTCAACGCACATCCCAAAATCGGAAACCAGGCGGGACCTGGTGGAAAGAATCTCGGTTTCCGAGTGTCCAAATAAGCCAGTAGGACCAATACGAAGATTAGCAGGATTATTATTATTGACCACATTTCTTGAACGGTCTATTATGACTATTTTAAACAAATTGAGGGGGGTCAACATGAGTTGCCCTTTCCGAATGATTAGATAACCTATAACTTTCTTTATCAACAGAGGTATGAGTGTAACCAAGTTTAAGTTCGTATTTAGAACATTTTTTTCACGATCTTTTAACTTTCTTTTACCGTCCGCGTAAACGCTATTAGTTATGTCCATCAACATAGGTAGGTGCCGCTTTTTTGTTGTTAATTAGTTATGGAAAGAAAAATTTTGCCGCTCTCATACTTTTCTAGAAAACGGATAGTTAATGTGACACCGCTAGAAAAAATAATTAAATTGGAAAAGTAAGAGTGATGCTTAATTTACCGCTTTTTTGCCTTAAATTAGTTTTGAAATAGTTATTTGTACAACTAGTTTTGAAAGTGATGACTTTTTTTATGAATTTTCAGTTTGATTAATGAGGGCTTTACGTAATGAAAAAAAAGTACCTATAATTTCCTAATCACATATTTTATTTTATTTTATTTTAATTTATTTTATTTTATTTTATTTTATTTTATTTTATTTTATTTTATTTTATTTTATTTTATTTTATTTTATTTTATTTTATTTTATTTTATTTTGTTTTATTCTATTTGCCTTTATTTTTAAGTGAGCAGGGTTTCAGTCAAGGCTGTTCTACCTGCCCAACCCACTATACACTTACAAATATCTATGCCCGAACCCGAGTTCGAACCTCATTTCTAGTGGTAAACCAAATATTCTTATGCAAAATTAGCGTATAAAATATTTTGCATCAACTTAGAAACACCCTGTACACACTAAATAAAGAATGTGTTTATATATATATTTTTTTTAATAACATTATACTCGTACATACGTATTTAAATACAATACAGTAAGGGAATGTTCAAAAAGCAGGTGAAAATTAAAAGTTATCGTTTCGTAAAATAAAAAATTAGTTCAGGGTACAAATGATTTAAGTACCACCTTTGACTTGAGGTCGTCGTATATGACCCAGTGTGTTGATCTCTCAGGCAGTGACCAATAGAAGTAGATCTTCTCGCCATTGCTGTTCGGCCAGTATAATAAATTGCCTAACCCAAGAATTTCAAAGAATTTTCGTGAACATTCAAAACCAGATGTAACCTTTTTGCGTGTTTTATGTTTTATAAAAATAAAACACGTAAATTTGATTAGATGTCTCTGACTTCTGGCACCTTATCTAAATTGAATAATTACAAAGCGATAATATTTAAACAAGTTACAAACAAATCTTAAAGGAAAAACAAACACTGAATACAAATTCAAATGAAACAAACTCTGTTCTTATTTCGTAAATAATCCCCAGATTTACATCATGAATTTAAATAATTATCATATACAGGCTGTCCCGTCAGTATTTTTAGTGTTTTACTACACAGACTTGTTGAAAAGAAATTGTATTTCGTCTCCGACCTTCTCTTTCGCTGGGATTTACTATTGCATTCATTCCACCACAGGCCAACCTCGTCGACCATTGGGGATTTACCTCCGTCCCTACTCACACCGGCCGTTTTAAGTTAATCCTGGAGCGATATCTCCATTCTCTTATTCGAGTAAGGGTTGTCCACCCCGGCCATATTTTAACATTCGGTGATCGCATTCGCAGGGAGCCGAATAACCCACCAGTAACAGTGGGCCTTTAACTTTTTGATTCGCACGCTATATTGGTTCACCACAATAAGCGCGCTTGGGGTTGTGTCCCCAGATGCGGCTCTGCGATCAGAAAGTTTATTTTTCTACGGCTCTAGCTGTCGTTATCAAAACGACAGCCGCAGTTCAGTTAAAACACGTTCAATGTAACCTGTTCAAAACATACAAACACCTCTGTATTCTAAACAAAATTTTAATCCAACCAAAGGAATGGTATCACAATTTGATACAATTTTTCCATCAGTGAAACAAAATAACCAACATTCTTTGTATATTAATATCAATAAATACAATACAAAGTTTGTTCAAGGTACTTTCATGGTGGTCGATTCCTTTAGGAATATTAAAATTATGTCAAACCTTATGCACATTCCTAAAAATAAGCGACCACTACTTTATACAAATCAAAAAATTTAAAATAACTTACTTATCTCGTTGGAAAACATCGCTTCGAAGCAAGCCGGCTTCAATTTCGCGAAAGTATCAAGATCGCGATTATGCACAGGAATAATAAGCCACTGTTGCGCTGTGTTGATGTTAATTTTAACCAATTTATTAACTATGTTTCTTTGCGGGAAAAATTAATTGTCTTTAAATTCCCTGCTGAATGTCTTTGTATACAAAATTTCATTTATCGCAGAAGGCGCTGTCCAATAACAATAACTTTATTATGGAATACACCTCAGGCAATGCCCCCTAGGTAATACTCCTCTGGAAAAAGGAGTTTGAATGTTCTTTTCCCTACAACTATCATACAATCTCGTGTACTGGGGGGTATTCCATACCCCCAGACCCCCGGTGGTACGTTTTCCTACAAGGACCGTTGCATCTCCCATTTCTGACGTGTATTTCTTACCCATTCGATGTTCTCTTTCCAAAAATTACGGTGTAAGTGCAAAAGGCAATAAACATGTTGAGGTTGAATCCAGCTCCAGGAGGTCTGGGAGGTATAGAGTACCCTCCATGTAGTACCCCCTAAAAAATACCTCCCACGAAAAAGTAAATTAAATGTTGTTTTCCCTACAACTATCACAAAATCTTCTATACTGGGGGCGGTATTTCTATCCTCCCCGGTGGTACATTCTCCCACAAGACTTCACCCTAAAGACTCTTGTTTTTCACAAAGAACCATCGCATCTCCCTTTTCTGACGTGGATTTCTTACCCATTTGATTCGAAGAATTTAGATCCGGACGTGGGGTCTCCGCAGGAATGAAAGGGGTCCCATTAGAACTCTTGAGATGCTTTTTTACAAAGAACCATCGAATATCCTTGAGGATCCTGGCGTTATATTCAATTCTCAATTCAATTCTCTTTCCAAAAATGACGATGCGCTAAAGGGCTAAAGACAGTTGACGTGTTGGGGAAGAACCTAGAGCCGCGGGGGTCCAAGGGTATGAAATACCCCTCAGGCAATATATATCCCCTAGACAATACCTCCCAGAAAAAAAGAGATTAAATGTTCTCTTCTCTGCAATTATCATAAAAGTGTCATATACCTGGGGGAATTCCATACCCCCCCCTGGACCCCCTCCGGTGTTACGTTTTCTCGTATCACCCCACCCTAAGGACTCTTGTGCATCCATCTCCCTTTTCTGACTTGTATTACGTACAAATTGGCTGTTATCTCTCTGTGTAAGTGCTAAAGGCAGTAAACCTGTGGGGGAAGAATTTAGAACCGAGGGGTGTGGGGGGTATGACCCCCCCATGAAAAAGGAAATGGAACAGAATACCCCCAGGCAATACCCCCAAGGGAAATAGAAATTCAATTGTTATTTTCCCCACAACTATCATAGAATCATCGGATCGTATTGTATCGTATCCATACCCCCCCCCCCAAGCCAATACCGCCCATGAAAATGAAAACTGAAACTGTTCTCTTCCATGAAACTATCATAAAATAGTCGTATACATACCCCCCCCCCCCCCCGGCGGTACGTTCTCCCAGCTTAAGGGCTTTTGTGATACTTTTTCACAAAGAACCATGGAACCTTCCTTTCCCAGTGAGTATTCTCTACCATTTGGGTAGCCCGATGTTACCCGGGAAAAACTCGTGCAAGTGCACGTTCCACAGCTCACTAAAACAGAATCAAGTGCTCCTTGTGGCCCTTTCAAATTACTGGCGCCATTTGCCGGCCCATAAACTCAAATCAAATCTTTTATATCCAAGTGCTTAAAAGCTTTAATACGAAATGGTCAATATAATTGTTCTCGGGAACTTTTAAATACGTACTAACGCCTCTTGAAAACTATAAGATTCTTACACAGTGGTAAAGTCACCGCACATGTCTTTAAAGCCTCTCGAAAGATCTTAGAGGCAGTCTTGCAAACTAATGAAGATGGATCTAGTCGATGGGGGAGTAGTAAGTCGGTGATCCTGTTAACAAAACGCAAAGTCACTCTTATTTACGGTAGATCCATGCAAAAGACTCGGCCATAAAAGTTTTATTTGGTAAAAATAGCTTTATAAATAATTTCTTAACTTAAATCGTCTGTCAATCAACTCAACCTCGTCAATATTCGCACGCCTGCGCACAAACACCGATATTTTATACAGTACCAAAACAATCACCGCGAGTAACCCTAAAATCACAGACGCTATCACAAATATCAAAGTGTCCGATATCGTAAGATTCTCACTGCGAGTATCAGAATCAACGGACCTAACCTCGTGGCAGTGAATTCCTGCGACATTTTCGCTGTAGTCGTTCGCGGTCTCGCCAAATTCGATGTTGTTTACTCCAAAGTGGTATACCATTGAAGATAGGAACTGGCACGAGAACCGGTTGTCTCCAATGCCGAGGAAGCGCAAACTCTTATGCACCGCCAGGATACCTCCGTACGCCAAATACGCAAGTCTGTTATACTCCAAATGCACTTCGCTCAATCCTTCGAGTGGCCTTAGGACACTGTCGTCGAGTGACTCCAGGTGATTGTGCGACAGATCCAGCACGGCGATCCTGGGGCAACCAACAAAAACCTCACCCTCTAATCCCTCCAAAGAGTTCCAAGACAAATTCAACCGCACCAAGCTCTTCAACTCCAAAACGAGCAGCGATCTCAGCGAGTTCGCGCTCAAATCCAACACGTTCAACCTCCCCAGCTTGAGTGAGGCCTCCCGAAGATCGACAAGGTTGCGGGACAGATCGAGCACTTCGAGCGAGTCTAGCCCGTCCAGCTGGCGCTCGAGCTTGCCGATGCCGCAATCGCTTAGTCGCAGATTGACCAAGTTCGGAAATCGTCGGAGCTCCCGATTGAAAGCCAGGGGATTGTGCGAAAGGTCGATTTTTTTCAGCGCGTCCGAGAGCGACGGTGGAATTTCAGTTAACTGGTTCATTTCCAAGTTTAACTCCTCCAGCAGCACCAGATTGGACGAATCGATTCCGGTAAGGGAATTATTGGCTAGGTTTAGTACCGTTATGGAAGAAGAGTTCCGGAAGTTGACGTTTCGGAGTAAGTTTCCCGCAAGGTTCACCTGCTTGAGGTTCTCCAGGTCGGTCACTCCATCGCCGATGTCTTCGAGTAGGTTGTGGGAGAGGTCGATTTTTTGCAGGTATCTCAGTTCGCGGAGAGGATTCAGGTCCACGAGCCTATTGTGGGAGAGGTCCAGCACTTTTAGGAGTGGAGTGCAGGGAGGAGACAAATTCCGCAGGTTCGCGATTTGATTGTGACTTAAATCGAGGTAGGTCAGCTGCTGCAGCTCGCAAGGGAGGGACAAGTCGACGAAGCGATTGTGGCTCAAGTCGAGCTCCTGCAGATGTATCTCTGTGAAGGTGTTGTTCGGTAGGCGACCGAGACCGTTGTAACTCAGTTTGAGCACGCGCAGGTTTTGCGGGCCGTCGAAAAAGCCTTGAGGTAATTCTTCCATTGAGTTATTGTTGAGGATGAGCACGTCTAAGCGGTCTAAGTGCGTGAAAAGTTTTCCGCTTAGCGGAATTGCGGACGAGTTTATGATTAACTCTTTGGTGTTGATAATGTTTTTGAAAAACTTTGAGGTTATGTTCGATAAGTTTGAGTTGGTGATGGTTAGCTTCACTTTGGTTTTTACTATAATTTCTTGCAGCTCTTCTATGTTGGTGTCGTTGAGGTAGTTGCAATTGATGTCATATTTATAGCCATACAATTTCTCGTAGTTCATCTCTTGGTAGCAGTTGCTGGCCCAAATTTTCTGCACGCAGAGGCAACCAAAAACTGACAAAAGATTGATTGTTTCCATACTCCCTGAAACAAATTTGCAGTCAGAAAGATATAAGTTGACATGTGCGCCTCCCATCGGCGAATTGAGTGAAACTTGGATAGAGAAAATACTGTGGGTGCTCCTAAACCCCTTTAGCAGTATTCTACTCGCTTCTATGCTCAAAGTGTTAAGTACTCGCCGAAAATGCACCAGCCCGTATGCTTAATCCCTTCCCCCATCGAGGAGGGATCTATCAGACTCGTCTAAAAACCGTACTTTGAAAATGACTTGGTTATTTTCGCCAATTCCTACAACAAAGTTCTGTTCCCTTTTGTTTACTAATGGCAAAGAAAGTTCCTAGTTCGTTGAAACAGAAAAAAATATCCTGGCGCGCTTAATTAGTTTGTCCTTGGTCGGAATACGGTTGTTTTAATTTATGTTACAGAAACGTGTGTATTTTTCGATGGTGTCGATTTGGTACAATAATTCTTTCTCGTGGTGTAATTCAATGTCTACAACCAAACGAATTCCCAATCTTCCAGAATGACCCACCATTTTATACTTAGTTAATTAACGCTTTTTTTTCTTTAAGAGCCAGTAGGAATCCTAATACCCCCCGTAGTGCACTCTACTTTGACGAATTCTTTAAAAAAACACGCTCTGACTTTTACAGAGTTGTATTTCCCCACCCATCTCTATAAAACTCGAAAAAGTAAATCCAAATTTAAAGATTGCGTGATAAAACGCTTCCTCGCACAGTATCTTCCCCTGGTAGAAAAAGAAGGGTGTAAGATCATTTTTTCCTTAGAAAGAGAGCCCATGGATTTTTTCTCCTGGTAACCAGAGAAACTTTACAACATTTTTGTAACACATTTTCAGTGAATTAGGAGCACAGACGTCTCCTAGCACATTGTATTCTCTTGATATAAAAGCTAATGTTGGAACATTTCTCTTGAGCACCAAAAGAAGTTATGTGCTCCTAATTTACCACATTTGTCGAACTCTCTTAATTAGAATTACAATCTCCTCCTAGCGCATTATATTCTCCCGATACAAAAGCTTACACAAAAATACTGTATAAGCATTTGTCTTGGGTACCGAAACGTCGTCTTCATGGATTAGGTTCTCCTGACAGCTGCAGAACCTCCCACTTCTCTTGGCCACACAAGAAAAGTATCAGCGTAGGTTATGTTCTCCTGGCAACCAGAAAGATGTACCACTATTTTCTAATAGATACTCTGTCAAATAAAAGCGCAAACGCCCCCCCCCCCTTCATTCATTATATTCTCCTGATATAGAAGAATGAAAGGAAGGTACACACAAAAAATCTGGAATTATGTTCTCCTGATAGCAAGAAGAAATTTACAATATTTTCTACAGGGTATTCTGTAAATTAGAGACATTAACACCTCCTTGTGCATTATATTCTCCTGTTACAGAAGTTTAAATAACTGAAAAATATTAGAATATTTCTTTTCCGCCTCGAAAAATGCTCCTGGTAACCAAAGAGCCCAAAAGCCCCCCCCCCCACTAATTATTTCCTGAGATCCTGTTTTTGAAAGTAAAACGTGTATAACTTTTACATACGACAACCAATTGGTCTCGGATTGTGCATACGCATGCCTTTAAGTGGTGTCAAGTTAAACTTTACAAAGTTGGGGAGGGGGGGGGGACATGTTCCACCCTTCATGGTATTCTAATGAAAGGTCTCATCGAAGTAAATTGGTTTGTACAAACCAAAAATGAATTTTATCTCTCATTGTATTCTAATTAAAGGTCTCAACGAAAGGAACCGTTTTCTACCAACTACTGCCCTTCTCTCTGAGGGGAAGGTGGGGGGGAGTGGAACTAGTTTTATTCTTCATGGTACTCTAAGGAAAGGTCTCAACGAAAGGAATTAATTTCTACCAACCATAGCCCTCCTCCTCGACCTCTTATCGTGATCGGGTATATTCCCTTACACCTCAAGAACGGATTGTCGGCAGAGGGTACTCACAAAGGGCGATTGAAACGTCTGCAAGAAATATATCCATTGGTGATATCAAAACAAAAACTATTTCGGTTAAAAAAAGGCGTTTTATCTGCACAAGAGTTGTGCACAGTTTATACTGGTTTAGGTTTACAGATACTCTGTGAAATGTAATCCCAAATAACCCCCCCCCCCCCGTATATTATATTCTCCTGATGTAAACGATTAAACAGAAGTAAAGTGCAATAACACTCTGTGAATTAGGAGCGCATACATTTTCTACCACATGATACAAATTTTTTTTACTACCAGGAGAACATGTTCGGCGAAGTGGTCTTTTCAATAACTAAAAAAATATTTCAACGGTTTACCTTGGCTTAAATTTCTACAAATTTTATATCAGAATAATATAATGTGCGGAGAGGTGCTTCTAATACACGGAGCAATCTTTTGCAACTTTTTTCTGGCTACCAGGAGAACATGATGGACGAGGAGATCTTTTTACATCACAAAAGCTTTATGTTGAAACTCTTATATCATAAAAATATAATGTACGGAGGGCTTTCTGCTCCTAATACTACGGAGTATCCGTTTCAAGTACTTTTACACAATTTTTCTGGCTACAAAGATCAAGAGATATATTTCAGCGCTTTACATTCACCTAAATTATTAAAATCTTGTATTAGGAGAATTTTATCTTGCGAGGAGGTGTTCCTGCTCCTAATACATGGGCTATCAGTTGGCAAGTTGTAAATTTTTTTGGATACCAGGAGAACATGTTACACGTTATACTTCAAGACGTTACTTTGACTTAACTTTTACCAATTTTACGAGGATACATGGAATATCAACTGGAAAATACTAGTCTGGCCACCAGGAGAATGATGAACGGATTTTTTTAAATCACAAAAAGAAATATTTCAACGTTTTACGTTGGCTTAGATTTGAAATATGTGTCAGGTGAATAAAATGAGCGATAGCTGTGGTCCCAATACACGGATCACATACACTACCACTCCTTGTACATTGTGTTTTTCTGATACACAAGCTTTGGAAGAAAATTGGGTACTGGAATATGAAATGTCTACTTGAGATTAGGCAAGGACTTCCTGATGGATTAAGTTTTTTAACGAGCGGTATTGAAATTCAATTTAAAGTTAATGGGTTTTGTACTAGACATTGTACATGTAAACGTTCCATTCTTATCATGAGATTATATTAGGTCAAGGGATGTATGTTAGGTGTTTATTATTTAGGTGTTATTCGAATTATGAGTGGAAGAAACTACATTGTCTTAATGAACGTTAGTTTGATGATTGAGATTATGCTTATTTCTTTTTTACATTGTTTGTTAACATTAATAAATCATCTGGCCAGTAGGGAGGTGAGTTAGGGATTAGGTTTTTGTCATGTAATCTTAATAATTTGTTTGATTTCATGATTTAACCATAGTAAATGCGCCTAGCTTGAAATAATCTATGGAACTGCAGTGAAAGGAAAGTTAGGTGGATTCTTTTCTATTCTCAACCCCTTTGAATTTGAGCTAGCCTGGAAAGTAAAAGCTAAAAGACGGGGCGGGCTTTTTGTATCTAACCAAGACTTGCAGTTGGCAATTTTCCATAATCCCTCAAGTACCAACCCAATCACCAAGGAATGAAATATTGACGTCCGAACTTTTTGGGTTACGCCCTCTTGGCCGTTTTTGAAAAAACCATTGGGAAGTAGGCACACTTTCCCCAAAACTATACAATGAGAACAAGATGAAGATAAGCTTACCTTGAGTGCCAAGCGATTGCATAAAAGATAAGCACGTAAAGCAATTAGTTAATTACAACACTAAAAAAACACGATCGAGAGTAGGTAAACAATTACAACAAATTACACATCATTACATAAAGAAGCTTATTACGCACAGTTGGCTACCTACAAGTAAAAGTGGCAATTATCCACGAAATAGAAAATCGATTACCTGTTTTTTATACGAATTTCTTTACCATCGGCACAATTTTACACGTCACCGCGGGGAATTGCAATTCGCTCGAATGCTACACTTTTTACACGTTTCGGCTTTTTGTGAGGAGCGACCGAGCGCAAACGCGATACTTTTGTAAATATTTTTCATCATTTTTTTCTTGGGCAACTGGTAAATATTTGCCGACCAAAAAAACGCTTGCTTGGTGAGGAGTGTGGAGCGGTTTTTTCGGGGCCCAAAATTTGTCGTCGAAGCAGAATTTCCGGAAGTCTCCCCAAGGTTTGTTTACATGAAGAAATGGTACAGGCTCGCCTTAAATCAGTTTCAATGCTACGCGAACAAATAAAGCGTGCGAAAATAAACAAGTTGTAATCTAAATCATTATCATTCAAGGTGATTCAATGACTAATCCGATTAAGATCCAAATATAATTCGAAACGATTCCAAATTTAAGAATGTTCAGGGTCTAAAACGTTTCGTGGTTCAATATTTAGATCAATGTATCAAAATGATTGAGTGCAAATCAAAATAGTTTGGAATTCTCATATGAAATTGCATGACGTTCGAGCGGAATGACCAGGTTCGATAATAAACAGATTCGTAGTTCAAGTAGACTAAAGGATCAGTAAAATTCAGAACGACTTAAACTTGAAGCTGATCCAAGATTCAAGTGGATTGAATTTAAACTCACTAAGAATCGAGATTCATGACGTTTGCGATTATTCGAACTTCAAGGTTAATTGTTCAAGATTCAAGCTGATTGACCAGATTAAATAATAAAGAGATTAATAGTTCAAGTGAATTAAAGGTTTAGGATGATTTAAAGTTGAAGCTGAAGTTCAAGCGGATTGAATTTAGATTCACTACGATTCAAGATTCAACTTTAATATTTCTCAAGATTCGATTTCTTAATTGAAAAGCTATTGCACCAGTTTTGACGGGCAATAAAATTAGAAACTGCACTCACCTAAAAATCGCAAGCGCCACTCACAATGTCACCTCGGATTACATCTGCTGCTCATCTCAAACCAATTACGAGTAACGCAGTCCATTAATTACCGATGCAGTGAATGAAGTTGGGAATTCTGACAGGCAAGGTTGCGCTTAATTAAAGATTTTCAAACCGTTAATCGCGTTCGTTCATTATTATGATTAGTAAAATGTAAATATTTACCACCGGCGAAGTGTTTGAACTGTAACGAACCGCGAAGGACTAACAACTTTTCCCTGAATCTAAGTTTCGGGTACTCCTCTACCGACGACGGACGATATTTGGAAGATTAGGGGCACGATTACGATCTTACAGATTTTTTTGGTTCTTCGAGCCGGATTTTCGAAAAAGAAGAATTAAATTGTTTATGTTAGCTCTTCTATTCGGAATTTTTAATTTTCCACATGTTTAAAAATATTACTTTCGATCATATCGGTTAAATTCGAGGACACTAAGGATGTATCAACATTATTTGATGTTTGATTTTGTTTAAATAATCGTTTTGTTTATCTGTTTTGGTAATTGTAAATTTAAATTACATGTTAAAAGACATCTGGGAATTATTTGCGCAGTATTGGTAACAGATGGGAAGTTTTCTTATCGCTGCAAAGCTAATTAGTTTCAAGATAAGGGCGTGTTATCGCCGGTTACAGAACACGGGTGCAGTTTGACGCGAGGAAATTTTAGTGCCCTCTGCAATTTTTGGAAAGAGAACCTCGAAATTGACACCAGGAGCCTGCATGGTACAAGAGTTCTTAGGGATGAAGGTGTTGTGAGAGAACCTACCACCGATGGGTCTGAGGATTCAATGACGATCTTATAGGACGGAATCTTTCTTTTTCCTGGAAGGTATTCCATACCCTCCAGACCCCCCGGTTTTAGATTCTACCCCAATCATTTTAGTGCTCTTAGCACTTATACACCGTGATTTTTGGAAAGAGATCGTCTAATGTAACACCGGCAGTCTGTATGGTATGCAAATTCGTCAGAAAATGATGATTCGATGTTCCTTTCTCAAAAACTAACAGAAGAGGTCTTAGGGAGGTATGGACGCAAGGCTCCATCTTTAGGACCTATAGGTGTGATTTCAATTTTTGAAGCATAAACTTCAAGCTTTAAGCTTCGTCTTCCACTTTTAAGGTTCAAGTATCAGGGTTGAACTTTTGACTTAGGTTTATGGCTTATGTTTCAAATCCTTCGGGAATTAGGTACGCTTTAAACTTCGGGTGTGAATTTTTGAAACTCAAACCTGACACCTTAACCTTTGTGCTTCATTTCTAAGAGTCAGTTATCAAGGTTCAACTTGTGCTTCATTTTTAAGGTTCAAATGTCAACGTTAAAGTCAAGGCTTATGCTTCAAATCTGATTAATTACGCAGTGAGTCATCTTCAGGTCCAGATGCTAATTTGGAAAATCAAACATCGATATTTTTATACTTTGTGCTTCATTTCTGAGGTTCAAGTATTTGCGTTAGCTTCATGCCTTATGCTTCAAATCTTTCCGCAGGCCGCCATCTTCAGGAATCAGGATACCGTTTAAGCTTCAGGTGTCAATTTTTGAAACTCACACCCCATTATATTCAAACTTTGCATTCATTTGGAAGGTTCAGACTTCAAAGTTCAAGTGTTTGCGTGTGTTGCGTCCTGTTGGGTACTCGTCACAAAAGAATGTTTCGATGGTCTTTTGTGAATAACTATCACAAGAGTTCTTAGGGATGAAGGTGTTGTAGGAGAACCAACCATCGGGGGCTCTGGGGGTATGGAATGCCCCCCATAGTATACGACGATCTCATTATAGTTGTAGGAAAATGAAAACGGAATCTTTCTTTTACCTGGGGTGTATTCCATACCCTCCATTTTACTGCCCTTCGGCATTACACCGTAATTTTTGGAAAGAGAACATCGATTGTAACACCAGGAGCCTCTAGGGTATGGAATACTCGTCAGAAAAGGATGATTCGATGATCCTTTCTGAAAAACTATCCCAAGAGTTCCTAGGGATGAAAATGTCGTGAGAGAACGTACCACCGGGGGGTCTGGGGAATACCCCCAGTAAACGGCGGTCTTATAAAGAGGAATCTTTCTTTTTTCTGAGAGGTTCTGAACCATTTTCAAGATTTCCTACTCATTTCCAGCGTTTGTCAAAACATTTATGATGGGTTTTTAAAAGATGTTCAATGTTTCCAAAACAAGGGATTTTCAAAGTCTAAAGAACGTCCAAAACATTTCAAAACATGTTCGGAAACATTACGGAAACACTTTATTTTACACCCTTGGTGTAAACGCTTCAAACCGTGTAAACCGTACTTTAGCCGACCTTAACCTGCGAAACAAAACAAAAACAATAATGGCGGACGACGCTGACAAACCATCGTTTATCAGTCCAGAAATTATGGGTAAAAAGTCCGAAAGCGAGACGAAATCTGTGAATTCGCACGACGAGGACAATGAAAGCGTCGAAGAGCAACCCCTGGACATCGGCGAGCACTACCTGGTGCGAAGATCCGACGAATCCTGGTGTAAGTACCTCAACCTAACCTCAAACTTTGGCAATTCCCAAAACTTCCAGACCCCGCCGAAGTCATACAGACCCGCTTCAGCGACGCAGAGCAGCAGTACGAGTACTACGTGCACTACGAGGGTTGCAACCGTAGGCTAGACGAATGGGTTCGTAACCACCTCCTCGTGTCTCTAATCCCAAAATCGCTACCTTTAGGTGCCACGAGGGCGAATCATGTCGGCCCGCTTTCAGCTGACCGAGGGCGCAAAGGGCCAGAAGACCGTCCCGGACAAGGTGTGGAAAGATCGACCGGTCATCTCCGACCTCCTCAACGACACAAGCGACCGCAAAATCACTCGCAATCAGAAACGGCGACACGACGAGATCAACCACATCCAAAAGACGTACGCCGAGATGGACCCGACGACCGCCGCTCTCGAAAAGGAGCACGAACAGATCACCAAAGTCAAATACATTGACAAGATACAAATTGGACGATTCGAAATCGACACCTGGTACTTCAGCCCTTACCCGGAGGAGTACGGGCGGCAGAGCAAGCTGTGGATATGCGAGTATTGCTTGAAGTACATGCGGTTGGAGAAGAGCTACCGATATCACATGGTAAGATGAGTGCGTATAATTCGAATAATATCGTACATTTTTAGAGTGAGTGCACCTGGAGACAGCCGGTCGGCAAGGAGATCTACCGCAAGGGTACGCTGTCGGTGTACGAGGTCGACGGGAAAGATCACAAGATTTACTGCCAGAACTTGTGCTTACTCGCGAAGCTGTTTTTAGATCACAAAACTTTGTACTTCGACGTCGAGCCGTTCTTATTCTACATACTGTGCGAGGTGGACAAGCAGGGGGCGCACATCGTCGGTTACTTCTCGAAGGAGAAGGAGTCGCCCGATTTGAATAACGTCGCGTGCATTCTCACGTTGCCGCCGTACCAGCGGCAGGGCTACGGCAAGCTGCTGATCGCGTTCAGCTACGAGCTGTCGCGGCTCGAGGGTATGGTCGGGAGTCCCGAGCAGCCGCTCAGCGATTTGGGAAAGTTGAGCTACCGCAGCTACTGGAGTTGGGTACTCCTGGAGATTCTGCGCGATTTTCGCGGCACTCTCTCTATTAAAGATTTAAGGTGGGTTGTCCACATTCTGATTGGAGTTCCTTAGAATGTTACGATTCCCACTTGTACTGTGTGTCCTATTTGGTTGAGACTTTTAACAAGCTGCATTTGTTTCTGAGATACAGGGTGAGAACGAAAAGTGTGACTTTTTCGGATGTTATCATATCAACTACTTAAGTGAGACAGAAAAAAAAGGTAAAAACTGCATATGTTAGATATTTTTAGGTAGAATCCAGTGGCGTAGTCAACAAATTTTTAGGCCACTTTCTAAGATTTGACCAAAATCTCCATGGTACTATTCAAAAAGGGTAAAAAATACGGTTTTTATTGATTTTCATGGCAATAATGAAAAAATTGATGTTAAAATATACAGGGCGTTTAATTTAAACAAATACCCACTTTGGGTCAAACTTTAGAAACTGTGCTACAAAAAGTTTTTTGGGCTTCGCCACTGGATTCTAGGTAAACATATCTCAAACTGGCAGTTTTTACCTTCCAACGGCCCAAAAAGTCAAACTTTTTGTTTTCACACTGTATCTCAGAAACAAATGTAGCTAGCTTGATTCTGGATGGGCTACAGATCACGCTCTTAAGGAACTCGCTAAACAAACGATTTAATTTTTAGCCAAATGACGAGTATATCACAAACGGACATAATCTCAACATTACAAAGCATGAACATGGTGAAGTACTGGAAGGGGCAGCACGTGATATGCGTTACGCCGAAGCTCGTCGAGGAGCACATACGGTCCAGCCAGTATAAGATGCCGCGACTGTGCGTCGACAGTGCGGCGCTACGGTGGGCCCCCCGGAAGCACGCGAATAATAAACTGAGCAAAAAATGATATTTGCTGAAAATGTGATATTAGGCTTAGTCTATGTAACTTGTATTGAAGTATTACGCTTTTTTTTTACGTTTAACATTGTAATTATAGGAATTGTACATAATTACAGATGTCTTTATACTTAGTGTAGAGGGCGGCGTACGCAGAACACCTTTGCGCATGCGCAGAATCAATTGTTCTTTCATTTTGGTCGTAGACTCGCATGATTTAGACTCGACAAATAAAGAACTCCATCGGTTTGGTACAAAAACTCCTGTCCTAAATGTTTATAATACCATGATTGAATAGAACACACGTAGAAAATCTCAAAAATGTTCTTTGTATTAGTTGCATATACCCCAAAGGTTCAAAACGGGTGCGCATTTTTAAATTTTGGTGGTACCTATGAAATGCGCGGATACATTTCAACAATAAAAGAACGGTTTTCGCCTTAAGGCGAGTATGGCGCACTTTTCTTGAATTAATCAGGCCTTCTGAAGAACGTTGATCTTGCGCATGTCTGATTTTTACAATATGCGATATGCGTGTCTACTAGAAGCATCTGCGGTTAAAATTTCACAAAATATCTATAAATAAGAAAGTTGACATTGCGCATCCGCACATTAATAATAATAATAAGGTACCGCATTCAAAAGGAACAAGCTAAATAGATTGAAAACTAGGATTTCAGAAGAATTGGTTCTCAAGTAAATAATGTAGATCTGCGCATTTTTGGTCGGCGTATTTAAGTAAAATCTACGTTTGTTACAGGTAAATGTGAAGATTTACCTTTTTCCTTTGGAGTATTCCAGATCCACCGGTTCTACATTCTTCCCCAAAATGTCTGGTTCTAGATTAGCCCCCAAAATGTTCATTCCCTTTAGCACTGACACATAATTTTTAGAGGACCTTTATCCTTTAGAGCCGAAGGTTTTGAGGGTGGACGTATACTGGAGGGTCTAGAATAAACCCCCCAGAGCATACGAAGGTCTTTTGTCAATTGTAGGTAAATAAAGAAGGGGAAGCAAGTACTATTTTTGATTTACACCAAACACTCAAATGCAAATTAATTCACGTGAATTCAAATTCGTGTAAATTCAGATTAATTCAAATTAATTCGCGTTAATTTAAAATAATTCACGTAAATTAATGTTAATTCAAGTTAATTGACGTCAATTCAAATTAATTCACGCTAATTCAAACTATACTACGTTAATTCTAATAAATTGAATTTAATTCAGAGGAGTGTACACCAATAATTCAAAGTTATTTCGCCCTCGGATTGGCCCTTTCTTTTTCATTCTTTCATCCATACCCCCCACACTCTCCGGTTCTACATTATCTCCCAAAATGTCCAGTACCTTTAGCACTTACACAATAATTTTTGGAGGACCTTTATCCTTTACATCCGAAGGTTTTGAGGGTGGACGTATTACTGGAGGGTATAGAATAAACCCCCCCCCCCCAAGAACATATGAAGAGGTCTTTTATTATCAATTGGTAGGTAAATGAAGAAGGGAAAACAAGTACCATTTTTGATATACACCAAAAACTCAAAATTAAAATTAATTCACGTAAATTAATGTTAATTCAAGTTAATTGACATCAATTCAAATTAATTCATGGTATTTAAAATTAATTTACATAAATTCAAGTTAACTCACATTAATTCTCGTTCATTCAAATTAATTCACGCTAATTGAAACTACTCTACTACGTTAATTCTAATAAATTCAATTTAATTCAGGGGAGTGTACACCAAAAATTCAAAGTTATTTCGCCCTCGGATTGACCCTTTCTTTTTCATTCTTTCATCCACACCCCCAGACTCTCTGGTTCTAGATTAGCCTCCAAAATGTCCAGTACCTTTAGCACTTATACATTAATTTTTGGAGGACCTTTATCCTTTAGAGCCGAAGGTTTTGAGGGTGGACGTATTACTATAGAGAGTGGAGGGTATAGGATATACCACCCAGAGCATACGAAGGTCTTTTATTGTCAATTGTAGGTAAATGAAGAAGGGAAAACAAGTACCATTTTTGATTTACACCAAAAACTCAAAATTCAAATTCATTCACGTGAATTCAAATTCACGCAAATTCAGATTAATTCAAATTAATTCCAGAGACTGTAACAAGTCTCTGATTAATTCACGTAAATTAATGTTAATTCAAGTTAATTGCCGTCAATTCAAATTAATTCACACTAAAATAAAAGACCAGCAGTCTTTTATTTTATTTTAAAAAATGAAATTCAAAATATTCAAGAGTTCATCGACAATAATTCAGGCTAATTCAAATTAATTCACGGTGTTCAAAATTAATTTACGTAAATTCAAGTTAATTCTCGTTACCTATAATTCAAATTAATTCACGCTAATTCAAACTACTCTACTATACGTTAATTCTAATAAATTCAATTTAATTCAGGGGAGTATACACCAAAAATTCAAAGTTATTTCGCCCTCGGATTGACCCTTTCTTTTTCATTCTTTCATCCACACCCCCCAGACTCTCCGGTTCTAGATTATCCCCCAAAATGTCCAGTACCTTTAGCGCACTTATACACAATAACTTTTGGAGAGTCTTTAGGTTCCGGTGTTGCAATCCTCCCCAAAAATCGTCTACCTCGATACTGTTTTTTTGTTTTTGGTAAAAAGTCATCGAACGTAGCCCGGGGTTTTTTTTTTGAGTATCCAAATGTCATGGTGACAATAATGACTGTAGGGAGAGCGTAATTGAATTTTCTTTTATTGGGGGGTATTCCATATCCCCCCAGACCCCCCGGTGTTGCACTCTCGCCCTAAAAAACGTCTACCTCACCGCACTTGCATTACACTTTTCGGTAAGACGTCATCGCACTTAGCACCGGGTGTCTGGTGGTTTGGAATATCCCCCAGTATACGAATGTGTGCCTCATAGTGGTAGAACGTTGGGCTACATAGTCAGGAGGTCGGGTGTTCGAACCTGAGCTGAGGTGAATTTTTCATCTGTGAGATGGGAATTTCCTTAGAAGATCGAGCATTCTGCCGGCAACTTCGAATTAGGTTTTCCTGCAGTTTTCCTAATTCGTAAGGTAAATACCGAAGGAGTATAGAACAACTTAAGACCTTTGTGCAGGGGCACCTATTTATTATTATATTATATCGGCCACTTCTGTAATTGGGTGAAAACCTGTTGAGGACCCAAAAGAAGAGAGGGACAATAAATAAAGAAATGGTAGTAATGACTAAAGCGTCATTGAATTTGCTTGATGAGAGATTATGATTATAATTGGGGGGGGGGGGGGGGGGGGGGGGGTCCCGCCCAGACCTTCCTGTATTACGTTCTCTCCCAAAAATCGTCTACTTCACCACTCCCTTTATGTTTTCGGTAATAGGCCAGCAAACGTGTGTAGCAACGGGGGGTATACCCCCCCAGTAAACTAAGAGGTTATTAAAAGTTTAAGGGGTATGACTGGGGGGGGGGGGATTATACCCCCGAGTGGTTCATTCTCTCTCACAAATCCGTGCTAACTTCACCACTCTCATTTACAGTTTTAGCTAGAGACGGCAATCAAACGTAAGCGGCAGGTGAAGTCGAGGGGGGGGGGGGCCAGTATACGGCGAGAAAGCGTAATTGAATTTCCTTCGTGAGCGAGTACGACTGGGGGGTCCCCTCCTCCGTGTTACGTTCTTCCCCAACAATCGTCTACTTGACTACTCTCGTTACATTTTGCGGTAATAGGCCATCAAGCGTAGCAACGGGGGTACGGAATCCCCCTCCCCCCACCCCCTCATACTCCAGCATACGAAGAGAGTATTAAGAATATACATAGGTCTCATGGTGATAATAATTACTGTAGGGAAAGCGCTACCTAGGCCATTGAATTTTCCTTAATTGGAGGGTATGACTGGGGGGTATTCCATACTCCCCAGACCCCCCCTGTGTTACATTCTCGCCCAAAAACGCGTCTATACCTCACTACTCTCATTATACAGTTTTCTTTAAGACGCCATCGACGTGGCAACAGGTGGTCTGTGGGGTATCCCCCAGTATCCTTATGAGTATGCAAATGGTCTCATGGTGGTGACAAGTGAGTAGGGAAAGGGAAATACTTTGAAAGGGCCAAGTTTCATTTTGTATTAGTCTCACGATCTAGAGCACATAGTGGGCGAGGTACATTTTGGTTTAAAGAAAAATCTTCAAAATTCAAAAATTTGATTTTTGGATTTCGTTTTTCGTGTTTTTTCCAACCATGAACCCAGGAAATCTTATTCAATGTCGCATACTTAATAAAAAAACACATTCGAAGGACAATTAAGTCTCTTATCTAATCTCGGCGGACAAACACGCCTCCTCTATTATCTTCTTTTTTTATTAATTAATTTTTGCATTTTTATCAACAACCACTCAGCTATTGCGCGCTTCGCCGTCCACTTTCTTATCAACCCCCCTCGACGCGCCGCGCCGAAATTTACTTTACCGCGTTACCCGCGGGTGCATTTCGCCTTCCTTTGTTTATTTCTTCAACAATAAACAAACGACTATCACCTACTTGGCTTTGGACTGGCCGTGGTGGGAGTGAAACACGTTGAAATCAAATCAACAGGTGTTTTTAGACAGTTGCCGGTAAACTTTTGTTCGCGCCGCGCTCGTTTCTGTTACGATTTTAATTACGCCGACGCGAGTGCCTTTCGGATTAATTTTTGTGCTGTTTTCAAGTGACAATAATTAAAATGGATTAAACGCAATCGGTTGAACAAGGTAAGAGCTACCCCTTCTTTTTAAAAAAAAATCTACACGCGAAAAAACTGCATTTTGGCGGTAATTGCGCTACGTCACCGTTCGATTAGTAAATCGATTTGTTTTATGTAATTTTAATTGTCCGACTTTTTGCAAGAGCCGAAAATTCCTTTCTCCTACCGTTTCTTTTTACAAAAAAAGAGATTTCCGCCTTTCTTTGCATACTACTGCAATTTGCCCATGAATTTTAGAAACCGTGGGTCTCTGGATATCGTTTCGCATGTTTTAGGGTGGTTCTAGCCGGGCTCCTAACCAAAATACAGCAAAAGTTGCAGATTTTTTGAATTTTTGAAAATTAAATTTTTTTGTTGACGCATTGGGTATTCGCCCCATGATCGACTATTGTATCAATTCTAGTTACTCCGTACGTTATAACAACATGATCATAACCTATAGTAGATATTAAGGGGGTATAATCACCTTCCCCTGGTTCTGAATGATGAAGATCTAGGAAGAGCCCTAAGAAGAGCGATTGATCTCTTGCATTATTTAATATAAATTTAGTGCACACGTAATCAGCGAAAACTTAAGAGACTCCTTGCAATATCTGTGAAATTCAGGGGTAGGTACATTAGGCCCTCAGGTTCAAAATCTCCCACCCTACTTAAAGCAAGTATCAGCGAATTATGAAAATGACATTTTTTTCTTAATTTTGGGGAAGAAGTGGGGGGGGGGGCCATAGTAACGATCAATTGTTTTGGAATGTATTGAAATTCTTGCTTTTCTTAATATCGTGGACGAAGTTTCGGAGTGATATTACTTACAGCCAATGTTTCTCATTTTGTGCAATTTTTTTCGATTTTTTTGATATTGTAGCGAATATTCTAGAAATCTAGAGAGACATCGGAGCGCCAACAGGTCGATAAAAGATTAGTTACCGGCGATAAGGAATGAAAGCGTCCTTGAAATATGACACGCATTCTAGACTATTCGAAAATGTTCGGTGATTTCTTCTAGAAAATTTTTCGTTTTCTGTATAAGCAAATTAAATTGGATTTAAGGGAAGTTTCAACATCGACGACGAATTTATGAGTAGTGATTTTGCGCTCGTTTTTATTATAAAAAGTTAGTGATAAATAATAATTAACTGCTAAGGACTGTTATAGTCACTAATAATTAATTTGAAATAAATAAATCAGTAAATTTACGTTACAATTCCATATTGTATCAGGGTGAATTATAAAAAAAGTAACGTTGTGGGTAGGGAATGCAATACCGGGATCGCGGGATCCCGAAATACCGGGATCCCGCAGCATTTTTGCGGGATTAATCCCGCACATAAATGGAGTGGTGGATTTTGAGGCATTTTAAAAGTTCACCTTTTTGTGCTTTACAGGTGATTTTTTTGAGTTCTGAGTTAGGCTGAAGGAATTTTTTTGTTGAATATTGTCATAATTAGCAATTTATTTTAATACATCAGAAGTTAACCGCACAAAATTGCTTATTTGCCAATTTATTTAAAATTTTGCGGGATCTCGCAAATACCGGGATCCCGCGGAATTGACATCTAACGATCCCGCAAATGTCGGGATTGAGATTTTGCTGCGGGATTGCATTCCCTAGTTGTGGGCGATAGGCGAGTTAGAGGGAGGGGTACTGAACCTCGTCACAGTAATAAAAAGGAGTGGATTGCGTTTTAACACCATTTCTGGGGGTGTTAATATTTATTTAAAACAACGCGAAAAACAAATGCTAGTGCCGTCAAGGCAAAGTTGTTCGACCCCTAAGTACTCAGCATTGTCTACTTTTGAATTTTGCAAAGTCGCGGACTTCATTTTTCTAGCTTATCCTGGATATCTCCTCGGATTTCTCGCAATTGGTACACTACGCTTGCCGAAAATTTCCGAGAGCATAAGGCACAACCCTGGCCTACTTTTTTTAAAAATAAAATCATAATTGGATCGAGATACCTTATGCCGAACTCGCCTTCGGCTCGCTCGGCATTAATAAACAAAGAAGCGTGTTATTGCAGATTCAATGGGCTTAGCTTTCTCGTCATCGGTACATTTAGTTTCGTCGAAAATTTCCGAGCGAGCCGAAGGCGAGTTCGGCGCAAAATTCGCTCAATATTGCCTGTTTTTTTAAACTGGAATTTTTTAATTCAGGGATTTTTCCCAAAACTTCAATTTTTATTCAAATCGAGAGGTTTGTCTGTCGCCTTTGCTCGAGATATGCTGGGCGAGCCGGATTTATGCCGAGCGAGTCAAATTTAAGCCGAACTCCGCTCCGCTAGGCGTTCGTAAACAAAAAACCTTGTCACTGCAGACCCAATAGCCGGAGTTCTCGCGCCGTTTTCCAAAATTTCAATTTTGCAATTCAAATCGAGAGGTCTGTCTGCCTCATTTTGGTCGAGATAATTTATGCCGAACTTTCCTTTGGCTCCCCCCGGCATTCGTACACAAAGGACCTTGTTTTTACAGCCCCAATGGTTTTAGCTTTCTCGCCGTTGGTACATTTCCCGAACATTACCGACCGAACCGAAGGGGAGTTCGGCACAACCATCCCACAATCCACTGCCTAATTCAGGGATTTTTCCGAAAATGTCATTTTTTTAATTAAAATCGAGAGGTCTGTCCTTCACCTTTTGGTCGAGATAATTTAGGACCTCGTCGTTGCATCCCCAATGACTCTTGGCTTTCTCGCTGTTGGAAGATTCGGCTTATTCGGCACAACCTTCGATCAACATGGTCATTTTTTTTTGATTTTTTTAAAAAGTGTTGCGACTTCCAAATTGTATTTTGTCCGTGGATGTAAAGACTAAAAGGAATATCTTGTACTAAAGAAACCATGATGGTTGTGGAGGAGGAGGGCACACATTATCACTGTTCGCCCAATCCACCTCTGTTCAAAAACAGTACTTTTTTGAACAGACTGATACTCTCTGTGTACCGAATGTCCATTGTTTTTTACCAATCAGCATATTATCCAAGGGTGGAAGGCTGTTCTGTTTCACCTTTTCCACGGTGAACATGTACTCATAAATGGTGCCATCTGAGCCAACATTCAATGAATTCGAAAGTGCTTTGAGAATTTCCTTCCTACGCAAGGCAATTAGAAGGGAGGGTTTTTAATAGCACGAGCGCATTCTCGCCCCACCTCAAGTTCACAGGTGTAACTAAGGGACGATGAATGTTCCATTGATCTAGTTGCATATGATTCATCTTACCTTCCCCGATTGCACAAGTTGGCCTAGTTTTTCTCTAATAAAACCGTAATGATCTTGACGGTCGCCTAAAATACATGCGGAGGTCGCACGTCCGTTGCGATTAGGCGTCGACCTCTACGAAAGTAGAGCTTTTAGGGTGGATCGTTACTTGTTAACCGACGCACGCTTTCCCCGATACCGGTATAAGGAAATTACGAGACAGGTCGCCGTACCACACCAACCAAAAACGCCGCCAATCGATCGGGGGCGCTTACGGTTTTGGCCCCACAGAGGTCGCGCCACCTCAGAGAGAAATATTGATCCGAGATGACAATCTCCTCTTCGTACCATCGCCGTCAGGTCCCAATTTGGGCTTTGGCCGACATTGAGTCGGTCTCCAAATTACTATGCACAAGCAAGTGTAGTAATTTTACATGTGTTTAACCTCGCCTTTAGAATGTTGTTACCTTGACGCCGTAGAATATTGAACTGTGTTATTAAATCAATCGGGCGACCTTTGCCTTTTTTTATTTACCTTTACTCGACTGCACTGACACGCAATCAGCTCGGCGGGAAAAAAATCTAATGGTTAATGATGATGAATTTGTAAATAATGAAACGTGCCCGGTACGTAGGTACAGGCGAAGGAAGTGCGCAATGCAAATATTGTCACGGGCTTCGAGCGACGCGACGGGTGGAATAATCAATATTGGAAGTAATTAGCTTGCAATTATGGCCGAGACCGTAGTCGGAGTGTTAATTTACAAGGTCAAGTGTTATTGGCGATATTTGGTTTTGGAAACATGATACATATTTTTCTCTTTCCCTAATAAATTCTGTATCATTACCGGTTTGTTGTTTCCAAATGTCAATATTAGGTAATCCTTTGCGGGGTACCGACAAAGGAATGATCTATTTTAGTCTTTTTACAACCTTTATGGGTGTAGCACCGAGTCTTTCTGTGAAGAATTGAAATATCTTCGGAGATTTTTGAAAATGAGTAGACTACCGCATCAGAAGTTTCAAAAATGGTCCACAGAATCCAAAATTTTGAAAGTCCCTTTTTCTTTGTATTCCTTCAGATGGGACACGAAAGGATAGATTAACTTGGCTGTTGCCTACATTTTTATTTTTATTCAAAACGTCGCGAAAGACAAAGGCTGGTGTCTTCGATGCAGATTTGTTCGATTAGGGATAGAGGGAGATTTTGCAGAGATAGGGGAACGATTCGAAGAAGAAATGGCTATGTCCCTCTCTGAATTGGTATACTTTGCTGGCCGATAGTTTCCGAGCGAAATCACGGCCGGTTAGGCACAACCCTCAAACAATATGGACAATTTTTTTTGGAAAGAAATACGATCTTTTCCTAATTACTTTTGGACGAACGATTTTATGCCTCGCTCTGCATTGGTATGGAAACTCGGAAACCACCCTAACCATGATTGTTTCAGAGTTGCTATACTTCGCTCGCCGACAGTTGCCGAGCGAACCGAAGGTGAGTTCGGCACAACCCTCGAACAACATGGAATTTTTCTTTTTTTGAGAAAATACATTTTTCCAATTCCTTTTGGACGAGCTATCTTATGCCGAACTCGCCTTCGGCTCGCTCGGGATTTGGTATAGAAAGCACCCTCTTCTTTTAACCCGAATCGCCATGGTTTTCTCGGAGTTGGTGTACTTGGCTCGCCGACAGTTGCCGAGCGAACCGAAGGTGAGTTCGGCACAACCCTCGAACAACATGGAATTTTTCTTTTTTTGAGAAAATGTTTTTCCAATTCCGTGAGGGCGAGCTATCTTATGCCGAACTCGCCTTCGGCTCGTTCGGCATTGGTATAGAAAGCACCCTCTTCTTTTAACCCGAATTGCCGTGGTTTTCTCAGAGTTGGTATACTTGGCTCGCCTTCGGTTCGCTCGGCACAACCCTCGAAGAACATCGAATTTTTCTTTTTTTGAGAAAATACATTTTTCCAATTCCTTTTGGGCGAGCTATCTTATGCCGAACTCGCCTTCGGCTCGCTCGGCATTGGTATAGAAAGCACCCTCTTCTTTTAACCCGAATCGCCATGGTTTTCTCGGAGTTGGTATACTTGGCTCGCCTTCGGTTCGCTCGGCACAACCCTCGAACAACATGGAATTTTTCTTTTTTTCCTTCGGCTCGCTCGGCATTTGGTATAGAAAGCACCCTCTTCTTTTAACCCGAATCGCCATGGTTTTCTCGGAGTTGGTATACTTGGCTCGCCTTCGGTTCGCTCGGCACAACCCTCGAACAACATGGAATTTTTCTTTTTTTCCTTCGGCTCGCTCGGCATTTGGTATAGAAAGCACCCTCTTCTTTTAATCCGAATCGCCCTGGTTTTCTCGGAGTTGGTGTACTTGGCTCGCCGACAGTTTCCGAGCGAACCGAAGGTGGGTTCGGCACAACCCTCGAACAACATGGAATTTTTCTTTTTTTGAGAAAAAACATTTTTCCAATTCCTTTTGGGCGAGTTATTTTATGCCGAACTCGCCTTCGGCTCGCTCGGCATTTGGTATAGAAAGCACCCTCTTCTTTTAATCCGAATCGCCATGGTTTTCTCGGAGTTGGTGTACTTGGCTCGCCGACAGTTGCCGAGCGAACCGAAGGTGGGTTCGGCACAACCCTCGAACAACATGGAATTTTTCTTTTTTTGAGAAAAAACATTTTTCCAATTCCTTTTGGGCGAGTTATTTTATGCCGAACTCGCCTTCGGCTCGCTCGGCACCGGTATAGAAAGCACCCTCTTCTTTTAATCCGAATCGCCATGGTTTTCTCGGAGTTGGTATACTTCGCTCGCCGACAGTTGCCGAGCGAACCGAAGGTGAGTTCGGCACAACCCTCGAACAACATGGAATTTTTCTTTTTTTGAGAAAATACATTTTTCCAATTCCTTTTGGACGAGCTATCTTATGCCGAACTCGCCTTCAGCTCGCTCGGCATTTGGTATAGAAAGCACCCTCTTCTTTTAATCCGAATCGCCATGGTTTTCTCGGAGTTGGTGTACTTGGCTCGCCGACAGTTGCCGAGCGAACCGAAGGTGACTTCGGCACAACCCTCGAACAACATGTAATTTTTCTTTTTTTGAGAAAATACATTTTTCCAATTCCTTTTGGGCGAGCTATCTTATGCCGAACTCGCCTTCGGCTCGCTCGGCATTTGGTATAGAAAGCACCCTCTTCTTTTAACCCGAATTGCCGTGGTTTTTTCAGAGTTGATATACTTGACTCGCCAACAGTTGCCGAGCGAACCGAAGGTGAGTTCGGCACAACCCTCGAACAACATGGAATTTTTCTTTTTTTGAGAAGATACATTTTTCCAATTCCTTTTGGGCGAGTTATTTTATGCACTCAGAAAGCACTCTCTTCTTTTAATCCGAATCGCCATGGTTTTCTCGGAGTTGGTATACTTGGCTCGCCGACAGTTGCGGAGCGAACCGAATGGCCATGTTTCTTTCGGAGTGAATATATGTACTTTGCTCTCCGAGCCTTCGGCTCGCTCGGCACAACTCTCGACAACATAGGCTCATTTATTGTAAAAAAAATACGATATTTTCGTAATTCCTTTTTGGGCGAGCTATGTTAAATTCCAGACTGTCCAGACTTCAAGGATTCCTTCCGAAATTTAGTTTTATCCTGAATGTCATCTGAAGGTCCTAACCTTCCCCGAAATTCGAAGTTGAGAGAATGACTTCATAACTTTGAACAAATGTCAAAAGTTTTAAGGTCACATTTTCAAGTAAATTAGCATCTTCGTCAGCAGGAATCAAAAAATTCGATTTTCCAAACTCCGAGATTTCTGCTCCGTGTTTCGAAAGAGCCACAGCCTCGTTTTCCAAAACAGTACCGTATTACCTATGCAAATGAATCACGCTCGTCGAAAATAATTCACGGTAACGTAATAGCGACGCGAGAAATGACTGAATAAGGTAATCTGAATAATGAGTGGGTAACAACAAACCCGCCTTTAAGACAATAAAATTTGATATCAAGATACACAAAACCAAAAACCGTAACTTCGGTTGCGTCGTCGCCTGGTTTCGTGTTAGCGCAATATCCGTAATAATAAATGACTAAAAGTTGTTGTTTTATAATCTACTTTTATTACGCGAAATTTAGGCCCGCGGTCCGAATTGGACAAACGGTTCTACGAATAATACAGTTGGACAGAAATCGTAAAGTTTCTTGCGTGAATGACTTAGGCAAAAACAGTGTTGCGGGGGGCACTCATCTGTTAACACTATGGCTTTTTTTTATTCTTTTAACGGATCTCTTTATGGCTGCTTCGGTGAGCACACATAATAAGAATTTTCTTTTACCAAATACCGTAACGCAACCTATACAAAAGTAGAAAATTTTTATCTCGACTTTTTACGTGTGGGACAGTCGGAGGAAGCGACACTCCCTAGTTTTTAGCCGCAATAAATTTGGCCCCACTGTGGGACCCCATTATATGGGCGTGATTGCTATAATTGTTTCGTGACTGACTGATGTCCACTTAAATTTCCGCACAGTCCAACATACAGAAATACGGAGATGCTTTTCTGCAATAATTTGAAATATAATGTCCCATTTTTTCTGGGTGGGGTCATTTTGAGAATCATTAATTATGATCGGCAAAATCAAGAGTACAGCTAAGGTTAACCTTCAGTTGGGCATTGAATTTTTGGCCAATTCGAAGAAAAATGTCACAATTTCTTGATATTTGGTTCCAAATTGGGACAGATGCCCAATTAAGGCAGCTGCCAAAGTGAAATATTCACTTATACATTAAAATTTTTGACCAATTCTGTCAGAAAATCAATATTTCTTGTTTCTTGTTAACAATTATGACTGAAGCATCATAAGCAAGCCTTGAACATGTTAGGGTAATGTAGCATCTGTGCCCCCCCCCACCTTACCGCCCGCCCGCCCTTAAAGCTCACATGTGTAGAACATTTCCCAGGAAAGGAAAATCTTGCGGAATTTCCCAGAAATAGTTCTTATTTACATAAAAGTCAGGAAAATGACACATTACTGGCGAGGAAATATTGAAGTACGAGGCCTCTTTAGAGCCGAGTACTTTAAATTTCGAGTGAAGTAATTTCATTTTGCCGACGAGTTTTGTATTAAATTTTACCCGAAATCGTATTTTAATATAAAATTTCTGGGCTGATTATCTCCCAGCATAGGTGAAACCAGGATTCTCATGAAAGTTTTTTGAAAAACGGCCCCTGAATCTTCCTTTTCCTGCGGGATGTTCTATACCTCCAGAATACCCCCTAGACCTCCCGGTTCTAGGTTGACTTCCAACACGTTAAGCCCTCGCGTTCTCCCAAGAAATGAAAATCGGACGGAACCCCCTAAATAAGTGTAACCAAACCATAAATATTTTAGAGATATGTAGCAATGGTGGGGGGAGGGGTCGAGGAGGTACGGATTACACCCCAGGAAATAGGAAAATTCGGTGGCCGGTGCACAGTTGAAATCAGGGTTTTCATTATGATTTTTCGAAAAACCGCCACTGAACCTTCCTTTTCCTGGGGGTTATATACCTTCTAACTCCCTCCTCCCCGTGTTACGTTTCCATCCAAAACGCTAAACCCTTAAACACATGTACGACAAATGTCTCAAGAGGAAATTCTGTGGGCTGGGTGATATTCCGTACCCCCAGACCCTCTGGTGGGACGGTTTCTGACCCCCCCGCCCCAGAAAAAGGGGAACAGGAAGATTCGGTAGACGTTTTTCGCAAGACCATGTATGGAATACCCCCCAGGCAACACAATATCCTCCAGCACAGAATCTCCCATTTCCTTGGCGGATATATACCTCCCGGAACCTCCGGTGCTACGTTTTCTGGTATTTTATGGTAACATGGCATCGGGGGGTGTGGGGGGTATGGATTGCCCCCCAGGAAAAGGAAGATTCAGTCAGCATTTTTCAAAAAAACCATAATGAAAATCCTGATTTTACCTGTACTGGAGGATATTGTGTTCCCTAGGGGGTATTCCATACCCCCCAGATCCCCCGGTGTTACGTTAAGCCCTCAGAACTCGTGTGTATGTAACATCTCCTAGGAAGGAAAAATCTGACGGGGCTCTCTAGCAAATAGTTATATGCAAGCTATGTATATTTTTGGGTATTGTAACACCGGGGGATTCTGGGGGGTATTCCATACTCCATATGTTACGTTTTCTATTATTTTATGTTAACGTAACACCTGTGGGTCGGGGGGGTATGGAATATCTCCTGAAAAATTAACATTCGGCGAGCGCTTTTCGAAAACCTATAATGAAAATCCTGATTTCACTTGTGCTGGAGGATATTGTGTTTCCTGGGGGGTATTCCATACCCCCCAGATCCCCTGGTGTTACGTTAAGCCCTCAGAACGCGTGTGTATGTAACATCTCCTAGGAAAGAAAAATCTGACGGGGCTCTCTAGCAAATAGTTGTATGCAAGCTATGTATATTTTTGGGTATTGTAACACCGGGGGGTATTCCATACCCCCCAGAATCCGCCGGTGTTACGTTTTCTATTATTTTATGTTAACGTAACACCTGGGGGTCTGGGGGGTATGGAATATTTCTGAAAAATTAACATTCGTCGAGCGCTTTTCGAAAACCTTAACGAAAATCCTGATTTCACTTGTGCTGGAGGATATTGTGTTTCCTGGGGGGTATTGAATACCCCCCAGACCCCCCGGTGTTATGTTAAGCCCTCAGAACGCGTGTGTATGTAACATCTCCTAGGAAAGAAGAATCTGACGGGGTTCTCTTGCAAATAGTTGTATGCAAGCTATGTATATTTTTGGGTATTGTAACACCGGGGGGTCTGGGGGGTATGGAATATCCCTGAAAAATTAACATTCGTCGAGCGCTTTTCGAAAACCTATAACGAAAATCCTGATTTCACTTGTGCTGGAGGATATTGTGTTTCCTGGGGGGTATTGAATACCTCCCCCAGACCCCCCGGTGTTATGTTAAGCCCTCAGAACGCGTGTGTATGTAACATCTCCTAGGAAAGAAGAATCTGACGGGGCTCTCTAGCAAATAGTTATATGCAAGCTATGTATATTTTAGGGTATTGCAACACCGAAGATTCTGGCGAGTATGGAATACCCGCCCGGGCAACAAATTATCCTCAAGCACAAGTGAAATCAGGATTCTCATGAAGGTTTTTCGAAAGGCGACCACTGAATCTCCCGTTTCCTGGGGGGTTATATACCTCCCAGAACCCCCGGTGTTACGTTTTCTATTATTTTATGGTAACGTAGCACTGGGGGGTATGAAATACTCCCAGGAAAAGGAAAATTCGGTGGTCGCATTTGGAAAAACCATAAATAAAAGTCTTATTTCACCTGTACTGGAGGATATGGTGTTGCCAGGAGGGTATTCCATACCTCCCAGATCCCCAGGTGCTACGTTAAGCCCTAAGAACTCGCGTGTATGTAATATCTCCTAGGAAAGAAAACTCTGACGGGGCTCCCTAGCAAGTGGTCGTAAGCAAGCCACAAAATGTGTTGGCTGCGGGTATTCTATAACACAATATCAACCAGCACAGTTGAAATCAGGATTCTCATGATAGTTTTTTCCATACCCCCCAGAGCTAGGTTTTCTTCCAAAACCTTAAAATTTCGGGAGTATGGAATATCTCCCAAGAAAGGAATCTGACGGAACTCCCCAGAAAGTATTTGTAAGCAACCCATGAATATGCCAGCATAGGTGAAATAAGGATTCTCACGATAGTTTTTTGAAAAACTGAGACCGAATCTTCCTTCTCAAAGCAGTTGTGAAAGTTGAAAATTCACTTAGGCATTACTTACATTTTTGGCATATTAGGTTTTGATTGTGGTTTGCTCAAAATTGTGCGTCCATTTAGAGCAGAAAGATATTTCGGATCCTGTAAATTTCCACTAATATGTCAATTAGTTTTGTAATGGATCAACATCACGAGCAGCAATTTAAAGATCTTGTATTCTAGGCCGAGGGCATTTAGGAACATTTTAAAGTCCTGTGGGCTGTGAACGTCTAAAATTAATTAATCACGTCGTCGAGTCCTTACTTAATTATTTAAAATCTTTATGGTAATAAATTAGCGTAAATTTAATTTGAAGACATCTAAATGTATACGAATCGTGGGAACTTTTCCGAAAGTGTTAATTTTTTTACAAACCCGTCGAAGGTTAGAAAGTAAATTAAAATCGGCTCCGACTTCTGCAATCGATAATTAGCAATTTAATCACGCCGATTGAATCGAAACCAAATCGACTGAGACGCACTTTCATGTTGTCGAATTTTTGTGAAAGTTTCAATATTTAAAGTAAGAGGAGTTTTTACTTTCGACGAGGATCGTAAAACGCTAACGGTACTCCGCTGCCGTTTTGCGTAATTGACTAATTGCGAAGATTATAAGTGGATATTATTAGGGTTACGACTTTCGTGAATATCCCGATGGAAAAAGAAAGGCTTTCATTCGCCTTAATTTCGGTTTTATTTGTAGAAAGTTCGCCGTGTCCATCGACAAATTCTTGAGGTGTCGTCAAAATTGGATTGCGTGGACTCCACTTTCGCTTTAGTTTAATGAACTCACCAAAACACACAAAATAAGTGAGAGAGTGATTGTCTTGTGAAGCAAAATTTCTTCTCGAAAAAGTCTCCATACACAAAAACTGTTCCTATAACACAAGATTTTCGGAAGGGTTTTTAAAAAGGTGGTTTCTTATTAACCTTTTTCGAGAAGGCTCTAAAGTTTAAAGAGCCCAACGTATTTCTGAGATACTTCTGATTGCTTGAAATGTCTTCACTTGAAGTTGAGTTTAAGTGGGAACATACTCAATTCCCAAAAAAATGCCCGTTATATTTACCTTCTTGTCCAGGCGTTTCATTTTGTGTTGTGAGTACCCTCCTCAGACAATCGGCTCTTGAACTATAACCGATCACGATAAGGGATCGAGGAGGAGGAGGAGTATGGTTGGTAGAATTAATTCCTCTCATCGACACCTTTCATTAGAGTACCATGAAGAATAAATCCAGTATCTCCCCCCCCCCCAATTTTGATAAGGCGTAAGAGAGAAGGGGGCAGTTGGTGAAAAACACTTCTGTCCGTTGCGACCTTTAATTAGAGTACCATGAAAGATCACAAAAAGGAATCGCGGAAGACAGTTATAATTTGCGCAAACCAATTCCTTTCGATGAGACCTGTAATTAGAATACCATGAAGGATGAAACGTGTGGATACCCCCCCCCCCTTTTTTAAAGCGTGGTAAAATTTTTTATTTTATTTTATTTTTTCGTGGGGGGTTTGGGGAGTATGGAAAATTCCACAGGCAGAAAAAAATTTAAGCTTCACTTCCCTACAACTGTCATAAGATCTTCGTGCATTGGGAGGTTTTCCATACCCCCCAGACCCCCCGGTACTACGTGTTCCTCAAAACGTTCAACCCAAAGGACTCTTTCCAAACAGTATGTTATGAGTGCTCTCGACGTCTTGGAGAAAACGTACTACCGGGAGGTCTGGGGGGTATGGAATACCAATACCCCCCAGTACACGAAGATCTTATGACAGTTGTAGGGAAGTGAAGCTTAAATTATTTTTTCGTGGGGGGTTTGGGGGGTATACAAAATTCCCCAGGCAGAACAAAATTTTAGCTTCACTTCCCTACAACTGTCATAAGATCTTCGTGCACTGGGGGGTATTCCATACCCCCCAGACCCCCCGGTACTACGTGTTCCTCAAAACGTTCAGCCCAAAGGACTCTTTCCCAACGGTATGTTATGAGTGTTCTCAACGTCTTGGGGAAAACGTAATCGGGGGGTCTGGGGGGGGGGGGTAGAATATCCCCCAGGCACGAAAAAATAATTTACAAGTTCCTTAAATGAAGGACGTACTGGCAAGTTTTAGGAAATGCACCCCAGAAACAAAAAAGTTAAAATTAGACTACATTAAAAGTAACTGGATCTGCACTTAGGGCGAGGCTTAAAGGCTTGCTTTTCCCTTTCTGGAGGGACGTACTGGACTATGAACCTACTAATTATTCGCTAACAATTAATTAGTGACTAAGTTGACTTCTTTATTTCACTATGTTAAAACACTTTTTTTTTGTTTTATGGGGTTGTCCTTTATTTTAAAAAATGCATCCCCCATAAATTAATTTAATTACTTCGTCTAATTATTAAATAATTAAAGGATAATGCACATCAACAGAACGGCCTCTATCTCTAGTCCCCATACATAAATGCAACTACTAAAAGTCGTCCAATTAGCAAGTAATTACCACCCGAATGCGATTAATTACAATTTCACTGCAAATAACGCGAATCAAAGATACAGCGATCCCGCCATTCCATGAAGGCAATCGCCTTAATTCAACGTTGTAAGAGGCACTTGAACGCTAATTACCGAAATTCGCTAGCGATACCGTGCGATTACTCGACTTAATTAACCTTCACGCAAACATATGACCGTGTAATTAATGCGCGCATACTTTACAATCGCAATTAAATGTGGAAAAAAAATGAAAACGAAAATTGCACAATGAAAGATTGTTACCTCGAAAAATCTCGATGAGTAATCCATTAATTAATTAACGCGTCCGTTATGGAAATTTACCACTAGCCAGATGTGTTGGCGCCTAAAAGTTTTAATTTCTGTAACGACACCGTTAGCCCAGTTGCGAGATGCGAGACGAATTTTTCTCACATAAGCCAGCCCATGTTAAATTTTCATTCAGGCGTTTTCCCTCCGCGATTCTCATGATCGTTATGCCACGATGAATGGAATAATTTCGCATACTTAATTACTGTAATGACAGCTGTTACAAATGTATCGACGCGTAAACTGTAGACAATTTGTAATTTAGGTCTGGCCCATTTACTGCGTTGTAATTAGGTTAAATTTTAGGTAGCCTAATTACTAATTAGGACCCTAGTTATCGGATACAGTTGACCTTTAATTTATGCTAATTGGAGTAATTAGTGGATTTAGTACCGGATACATTTTTTAACGTCGTCAATAAATATTAAAGTCGTGACTTAAAAGACGCGGGTACAAGAAAAAAGGTGGAATTTAATTTCTAATAATTTGTTACATAAAGTTGGGTACACCCACCCGCAATCTTAAAAACAATACACATCCCACCCGATTCTCGGATACAAACAGAAGAACTTCGCCGCTTTTCTACAGAGGAGTTCAACAAACTTGTACGTGAACTCGTACTCAATCGATTTTACAATCTTAACACAAAAGCTTAACGGATCGCCACAATTTTTTTTCCTCTCCGATTTTTGCGCCGCTTAGAAATTAAACAACGGGCGAAGTGGTTCCCGATTTGATTGACCCCAATTGATCGGGGAATCGAATCTGTTCCGTTCGCTAATTAATTAACAGTTTTTAATTCGTTGTTATCAGAAGCAGAGATTTGCTCTAAAGTGAATTAAACAAATTAACCAATGTAGCTGAAGCGAGTAATTAGAAATACCTTAATTTAATTAATTAAGTGTTCGTAATTGATCGAAGGTTTCTAAGGTCTATTAAACAGTTGAAAGTGGTCAGAATAGAAAGATTTGCTGATATGGCGTTACTTCATATTCACCAGGTTATGGGCCCAAGACACAAAAATTCAAGAATAGTGACATCAAGAGAATAAGAGAGTGAGAGACACTGAAATGGATTGAGACGGTAATTTACCGAAAATAAAAGTTCAGGTATCAGCTATTTACCTAATGCGAGAGTTGAACCTTGAAACCTGAACCTGAGAAATCCAATCCAACTACTGAGACCTGATGAGAAACGTAAATTCTGAAGAATTAAAATAAAGTTACCTTGGGGATAACAGCGGCCTGCGAAAATGATCAGATTTGAAGCATTAGCCATAAATCTAATCCAAAATTTGAACCTTATTACGTGACCTTAAAAGTGAAGCGCAAATCTTAAAACTTGAAGTTTAAGGTTCAACGACTAACGCCTTTAAATCCTAAAGATGGCGTCCTACGAAAATAATCAGATTTGAAGCATAACCCATAGGCCTAAGCCAAAAGTTATTATTTGAACCTTAAAAATGAAGCACAAATCTTGAAGTTTGGGGTTTAAAAATTTACACTGTAAATCCTAACGATCACGCCCTGCGAAAATAATCAGATTTGATGCATAAGCCATAAACCTAAGCCAAAACTTGGACCTTAAAAATGAAGCGCAAAGTTTGAGGTTCAAAAATTGACACCTGAATCTTAAAGCGCAAATCCTGGAAATGGCGTCATGCGAAAATTATCCTATTTGAAGCTAACGCAATTATTTGAACCTTGACGCCTGAATCAGACTTGACCTTAAAGCACGAAGTTGAACCTTGATACTTGAACCTTAAAAATGAAGCAAAAAGCTTGAAGTTTGAGGTTCAAAAAGTGAAAACTGGAGTTTAAAGTTTAGGTCCTAAAGATCACGCCCTACGAAAATAATCAGATTTGAAGCATTGAAGTCATACGCCTATGGCAAAAAGTTGAACCTTGACGCTTAAACCTTGAAAATAAAGTACAAAATTTAAATATTGGGACGTGACACCTGAAAACGTAAAACCTGCAGGTGGAGTCGAAGGCAAAAGTTAAACCTTGATACCTAAACCTTAAAAACGAAACACAAAACTGAATGAGGTGCTTCATTTCTAAGGTTCAGGTATCAAAGTTCAACTTTTGCCTTAGGTTTAAGGCCTCCATCTTCACGATTTACGCTTTAAGCTCCAGGTGTCAATTTTTGAACTGATATCTCAATAAGATTGAGGTTTCAGAAATTGACTTCTGAAGCTTAAAGTGTAAATCCTGATGATCACCTTGAGCCTTTAAAATATGCCGTAAAGCTTGCGGTTTGGGGATCAAAAATTAACACCTGCAGCTTAATAAAGTCAAATCTTGAAGGGTACGGATTGCGGAAATAATCATATTCGAACATAAGCCATTATCGTAAGGCAAAAAAGTTGAACCTTGATACCTGAATCTTGAAAATGAAACCCAAAGCTTAAAGCTAGAAGTTTAAGGTTCAAAAATTGACACCTATAAGTCCTGGAGATGGCGCTCTGCGAAAATAATCAAATTTGAAGCACAACGTAAGCCAAGAGTTGAACCTTGATAGTTGAAGCGCGCAAAGCTTCATGCCTGAGGTTCATCGTTCAAAAATTGACACCCTTATGACCACATAACTTGAGCTTTGATACCTGAACCTTAAAAATGAAGCCCAAATCTTGACGTTTGGGGTTCAAGGATGTACACTTGAAACCCTGCAGAATAATCAGGTTTGAAGAACCAATCAAAAGATGAAGCTTCAGGTTTAAGGTTTACACTTATTCATTATTTCAAAGCGAATTATCTGAGGCTGTTTGATACTGCAAGGATTAATTAAAGATGCTAAGTTTGAATACTTAAATTAACATAAATTACCGGGACTTCTAGAACCGAAGTTGAAACAATTTTCCGCGCCCAATGGATCAAACGAATTTTGGTCAGAACGATCTATGCAACCCTTTTTTCTTAATTACATGGAAAATTAGCATTTACAATAATATTTGATTAACCCAACCTGTTCTCGAGATCGATTATTTTCTTTGGGGGTTCTTAGCATCACAATTTAATTTTACTATCGTTTAACGATCCGCATTCCGCATTAACTGCATCCTTTACGGTTGTAATTTGCATTATGCCATAATAAAAATGTGTGATATGCGTAATTTGTTTCATGCAAATCATTACCGGTCCTAAAGCGGACCCTTGCGGAACTCCCTTCGCGCTATGGTTCACGAGAGGAAGTGACAGTTTCGCACGGATAGTCCTGCGGTTTGCGTCAGAAATGGAAATACGGGCGATCGTGAGTCATCCTTTTTGTTAAACTTGTAGGCGAGACGCAGCAATCGTACCGTAAAGGAGCCATTTCTTTCGCTTGTCTCGTGTGTAGGTGGCGCAACTCGCCTAACGCATCGTCGAAGTCACCTGCCATTTTGGGCCGGGGACCAATTATGAAAGTGAAACCGAAAGGCGATCGATGCCTTTTTTTGGACTCTCATAATTACGTTTAATCGATTTTTACTTAAATCGAGCCGCCAGGCCTTGGCTTCAATTACAACCGATACCTTAGAATTTCCAATGACCTCTTCCGAGCGATACGCTTTCGACGGGACGCGACATTTGTTTTTAAGGTAGTCTCGATTTCTCGTTCACCTTAAATGGCCTTTTCTACCGATTTGGGACCTCTTTTTATTGCGAAAAGAAAGTAGGTACTCACCTGTTCGATCACTAACTGCTCGAAGCTTTGACTGATGGCGTTTTTGATCGAATTACGTCTCTCCTGCTTGGAAGATGTTTATAATCGTTCTATTAAAAAGTCTCATTACGTGTAAAACTGGTTTATGCGCTATTATGGTAATGGGTACCGTATCAATAGGATTTGTGTGGGAAATTCTTGCCTCCAAGGCGAAGCAAAACCGATCACCGAAAACTGAGCGAGCAGAATCTCCAACGAGCTTATTGCTCGACCAAAACGAACATTGCCAAAGAGCAAAGGACCCGAGGACCAGAACTTTTGTCTGCCAAATTAGTCTACGCGAGACAATAATTAATTTACATTTGCATGCATTAAACATTGTAATGTAAATACGTGCGATTTCGTGGTCCGGTCGCTCACAGGCCATTCATCTTTGGAAATAGCTAAACCAAAAATAGAAAATAGTTACCCTTGGCTGCCATAAGCGGATTTATTCAATTCTCTTTCCTGACTTATTTTTCGAAAAATGGCTCTGGCTACCAGGAGAACATAATCCATGAAGATGTCTTTTCGTTCTGTTAAAAAGACCCTGGACTGTCTGAGTCCGGGTGATTGTTGCCAGTGACCCTGGCATTGGGGGGGGGGGGTCACCTAGGACCCTGACAACGGGGGAACAATTCCTAGGGCCTCAACACTGCCACCATCCCCTCAGGTTTGAAGAACGGGCAATCTGAGTTCAGCCACTGTTCCCTGTCCAGGAGAGTGACTCGGTCAGTAAGACAGCCCGGATCACCTCCCTTATTACGAGGAGGAATCGAATGTGAGGGTTTGCTCCCAGATCCGCCCGTGCCAAAGGCTGCTTCGATCCCTCCACTTGTCCCAATCATTTAGCCGTATGGAAGCTCTAGTCTCAGAAGTGCCTCCACGGCCAAAGTTGGCGTGATTTTCATGGGTCCAGTGACTCACAGAGTCTCCGTACCTTGCCCTTCCCACGAGTAGTGCGTAAATGCGGTCTCACCCGAGCAGAGCCGCGTGCCCAGGCCCACCCAGTCCTCGACAAAACTTTGTATGAGGAGAACATGATTTGCGGTGGGGTTTTCTGCCCCCAACTTGGGTAGTGCTTGAGTTTTGCTCTATGATCAAAATAACATTTTATTAGTATAATCCTGATGGAAGTGTTCCTGCTCCTAATTCATACAATATTCGTAAACTTTTTCTGGATACCAGAAGAACATAATAGTTGAGGAGGTTTTGTCCTATACTCAATAGACATTTACGTTTAAAATGTTGTATCAGGAGAGTATAGAACCCTCCTCGCTTTTCCATGGAATGCTAGAAAATATTCCACAGTTCTCTCAGGTTGCCAGGAGAACATAATCTATAAAACTTTCCTGTTGACAATATGCGATATGTTCACTAGAAGCATATTTAGTTTAAATTTCAAAACATTCCTTGGAAAATGCGATAAAAATTAATTGTATCGGAAGAACTCAACAGACTAGTAGGTCTTCCTGCTCATAATTCATGGGGTGTTTCTTGGCGAAAGTGTTGTCGATTGTCTCTGGTTAACAGGAGAGTATAATCCAAGCTAATGAGACATGTTCCAAAATTTTCTTAGAAAATGGTATCAGGAGGTATTCCTGCTCCCTAATTTATGGAGTGTTAGTTGCAAACTTTATTTGGCTACCAGAGAACATAATTCAGGAGGAGGTCTTCCATCAAAATAACTTAATATATGAGGGTGTGTCCCTCCTCCAGGAGACAGGAGAACATAATCTATGAGGAGGTTTTTTTCTATCCGCGAAATATTCCAGCACTAGGAAAAAATTTGTATCTGTAAAACGTAAAGGAAAGTGTTGTAAACTTCCTATGGTCACCAAAAGAACATAATCCATGAGGAGGTTTTGTTCTATGCTCATGAGAAATGTCATTAACTTATTGACGTTAATATTTTGCTCATGTTTAATGTAGTGTTTGTAACAAAATTCTCTGGCTACCAGGAGATCATAATCTATTAAGTTGTAAACTTCTTCTGGATACCAGAGCAACATAATTTACGAGGAGATCTAGTTCTATGTCCAAGGAAAATATTTTCGTTCAATATTTTGTATCAGGAGAATGTAAGAAATGTTCGGGGAAGTGTCCCCCTTTGAGTTTGTTTCTATACCCAAGAGCAACGTTCCAACACAATTTTTTTTAAATTGTATCAGAAAAATGTAATATATGAGGGGGGTGTTCTTGCTCATAATTCATAAAGTGCCTTGAAATTTTGTCTGGCTAACAGGAGAACATATTCTACGATTAGGTCTTTTTGCTCCACCATTATTTTCTAAACAAAAATCAGGATGCGATGGCGTGTCCCTGGTCATTATTCATAGAGTGCTAATTTCAATTTTTTCTGGCTACCAGGAGAACATATAATATGAGGAGGTCTATTTTTATGCTCAAGAGAAATGTTCCGACACAATATAATATACTATCCTGATCATAGTTCATAAACTCTGTTAACAAAATATAGAAAATTTGCTGTGGCTACCTGGCCAAAATAATGGTGTTTCTGTCCCTAATTCATGGCGTGGGAGTTAGGAAAATGTTTAAACTTTATTTGGCTACCAGGAGAACATAATTCAGGAGGAGGTCTTGTTTTATGCTCAAGAGAATTGTGCCAACACAATTTTTTTTAATTATATCAGGAGAGCATGGTATAAGAGGGAGGTTTTCCTACTCATAATTCACAAACTGCCTGTTAAAAAAGTATTGAAAATTTTTTGTGGCTATCAGGAGAAAATTACGGTGTTCCTGTGCCTAACTCATGAAGTGTCAGTTAGGAAAATGTAAACCTTATTTGGCTACCAAGAGGACGTAATTCACGAGGAGGTCTTGTTTCATATGATCTAGTGCAATGTTCCGACACAATTTTATTAAATTATATCAGGAGAACATAATATCCGAAGGGGTGTCGTGTTCGATCAATTCATAATCTTTGTGTTAAAAAAATATTGAACATTTTCTGTGGCTACCAGGAGAAAATAATGGTGTTCCTTTGAGTGCCAGTTAGGGAAATGTTGAAACTTTATGTAGCTACCAAAAAAACACAATTCCGGAGATCTTGTTCTATCTCGTGTTCCATGCTCAAGAAAAAGGTCATCAACTTTTGTACGATTAAAATTAAAATCAGGAGAACATAATGTGCGACTGTATGTTGCTGCTCATAATTGTTAAAACAATTGAAAATTTTCATTGTCTACCAGGAGAACATAATCTATGAGGAGGTATTTTACTATGCTAATACATTTTTCTAAAAAAATGTTGTATCTAGCAGAAAGTTATATGCGGTGGGATGTTTTATAGGGAAATGTTGTAAACATTCTCTAGCTACCAAGAGCAATTAATGTTCAATCAATTTGCTTTCGTTTAAACTTTTTCCATCAGGAGAATATAGTATGCGAGTGTGTTTTTGCTCATCAGTCATGGAGTATATTAAAAAATATTTAAATTTTCTCTGACTCCCAGGAGAATATAAGCTATAAGGTCTTTTTTATGCTCAATAGGAATTTTCCAACACTTTTTTCTTTAAAAATTTGTATCAAAAGGACGTATTGTGAGGGAGTGTTCCGGAAACGTCTGATAACAAAAATTTGATAGTTCTGTTGCTACCAGGAGAAAATAGGTCTCAAGAAAAATTTCATCAACTTATTTACGTTAAAATTTTCTATCAGGTGGATATAATGTATAGACAGAGTTTCTGCCAGAAAAATTCTGAAAATCTTTCTGGTTAGCAGGAAAACGTAATCTGTGAGATCTTTTTCTATGCTCAACACTATTTTCTGAGAAAAATTGTATCGGGAGGACGTAATGTGCGATTGGGTGTCCAGGCTCATTATTCATGGATTTTTGGAGGCATATTGTAAGTTTTCTCTGGCGACCAGGGGAACATACTCCATGAAAAGGTTTTATTCTATGCTCAAGAGAAATGTCATAACCGTATATGTTAAAATTTTGTATCAGAAGAATATATCGTACGAGTGTGTGTTCTTGCTCATGGAGTCTCCGTTAAACAAATATAGAATTTTCTCTGGCTACCAGGAGAACATGATCCGAAAGGAGGTTTTGTTCTATGTTCAAAAGAAATGTTTTCCTTTATAATTTCGTATCGGGTTTGTGTTTATGGCTAACAGGAGAACATAATCTATGAGCATCTTTGTATGAGCACGAGAAATGTTCACCACCATCTATCAGGAGACCGTGATATACTTGGGTGTTCCTGCGTCTTTATTGGCTATCAAGGGAACATACATCATGGGGAGGTATTGTTATGCGCTTAAGAGAAGTGTTTCCATCTACTTGATGTCATTTAAAATTGTGTATCAGGAGAATATAATGTGTGGATTATTTTTAAAGAAATATATTTAAAGTTTTCTGTGGCTACCAGAAGGATAATTCGGTTTTCTGTTATCCTCAAGAAGAATTTTAAAAAGTGTATCAGGAAAACATGTAAAAAATTTGCAGGCATAGATTTTAAAATTCGACCATTATTGAATTGATTGAAAATCCAAAGCGCGTATCTGTTCTGATGCAAAAAATATTTTTGTTTCTTTAATTTTTTAAGGCCTAAGGGCGTATTTCTTGCTTCTTCTCGAAAATCCAGTAATGCGAAGAGCGTCATTGTGTTTCATCAAATATTTTTGGTTTTTTAATTTTTGATTATTTGCGTGCATCTCAAAAAAATTTAAGAATAAGAAAAAAATATTATTTTTTATTCTTTAAAGTATCACGAGCCTTTAAAGAATCTAAAAATGGAACTGCTTTTGGTAAAAATGGATTGGACACTGGAGCTCAGGAATTTTTAAAAAAACTGCAAAAATAGGTTATCAAAATAGGCAATTATTAAGATACTTGCTCTTTTTGGGTTGTATCTTGTACACTTTTCCCTGACTCCGAGATTTTTGCTGAAATCTGCAGGTTTTTTAAGTTTTTGCTGAGACGCTGACAGGGAGGGGGAAGTACAAAATTTGGGGTATCAGGCTATTAGAAATATACGAGGTACGTTCAGGAAATTGCAATTGGCGAAGCCTTTTTGATTTTTTTCAAATGGAACAAAATCGCCGATAATTTCGTGCACGTTTTCTAATCCCAGACCATTTATATATAAATAACGTTTCGAAATAACAAATCACGATTGCCTTAACAGTACCAGGTTAAAAAAAATTTGCGTAATCGATAGTAACAAGCACGGAATCGCATTTGGAATAAAGCCAGTCGATTCACCACACGTAAATTACCTTTTGCGGAGAGGAAGGGCATAATTAGATCAATGTTCTGTTACGTAACGCCATTTTATTATTGTTATTATTATGCGTAATCTCCTCTCAAATTGTTATAAACACCCAGCGTAATAACGGCGCTTTGTCATTAAAGACGCGCCAGTGGCGTGCCGGAAGTCGCGCGCGACAGGTGCGGTGCGATGTACTGCTCGCAGGTGCGCTTCTCCCCCTAAATTTAAAGACGCCGCGAAAACATTTCGTTTGTTGTAATAATGGAAGGAACTGAAAAAAGGTACGCTCTCTGTTAATATGGTCGAGAACGCAAAATGGCAGTGTTGCATGACGGAACTTCCGGCGTCGAGTGAGCCTTGACTGGACATTGGGAGGGCGCGTGCGCGACCGTTGCCAAGTGTTACGACCATTGTTGAAACATTTGAATAATCTACGTCAGAACCGCCACTTTGATTCTTACAGTTTTCACGTGAATTTCAGTGCTTTCAGTTGTGCGATTAATTTGAGCTCGGCTGCGAGGGGGCCCGCGCGTCCCCAAAAAAAGGGGGGGACACCGCGCGCTTTTTTTTCCCATTTGTAATTTAGTTGCGTAATTGTCAACGTAATTAGCGCGGGCATGGGAACTGGTTTTTTTCCTAGTGCAATTTGTGTTTGTATCGTTACGGCGACCCTCGATATTAGTGCGAAAAATCAATGTAAAAGGTTATAATGGTCGGGCCGTATTTATTGATTATTTTCGCCTTCTTGGTAGATTCATAATTTCGTCGAAAGTTGAACGAGGGCGTCGAGGGGGCGCCCCCTTTCAGAACTTGCGAATTTTCGCCGTGCTCGTCGGTGCCATTTTCGATTTCTTTTGTTTTGCGTCGAATATCGACTGGTGCAGCAGTGATAGCGTGACATTAGTGACGTCATATTTGATTGTTACCGTAGATTAAGGACCATGCGTGCGTATAACGAAAAAAAAACCATTCAAAGTCACCCCTTCTTCGACGCGGCCCGTTTCGTTTTGGAACTTTTCCGAAGTGAGCTACAGATGGCGCCGCTCTCCAAAAAACACCAAAATGTCTCTCTGTACGGAACTTGGCACTGGAAGAATTCACAGATTATATTTGAATCGTGATTCTTTTAATGCCACACTTCGTGCTGGGAACCATCAGCTACGTTAATCGATTCGTGCTTAAATTTGTTGTTGTCTGTTTGCTTTTGTGATATTTTTAGCTTTGTAAACTGTTTTTCTATGTATATTTAATAAAGCAATTGTCCGCAACTACCCCCATCACTTATATGTCGCACAGCGCAGTGTGTATTTAGGTCATAGCAGGGAGGCATTTCGAATACACTGGCACAGTGCTTTTTTTTTGTTCAAAATTTCGAAAATAAATCAACTACTCGCATTTTACATGTATTGCAATGTAGAGTGAATGCACAATCAAAAAGAAATGAGAAGATCGCCCAAGAAACTAACAAAAATCCCTTTTTTGATTTTTTGAATTGGGCCCCTTTTTATCACAATTGGGTGAATATGAAACATTTTAAGTGCAAACATTTCCTGAAACTCAAACAGTATACGGTATTCTGATATTTCCAACCACAACGGTGCTAATAAAAAATTTTTTGAAAATATTTTTGACGTCGATAACTTTTTTGAAAACTGTAGCTAGTTACTAAACCATCAGGTCGCAAGTAGAGGCATTGCCAAAGTAGAATATCAGAAAATTGCAAAAATATGAAATAAGAGAATTTCTTTAAATTCATACCAAAGCAAAGGTCCTTTAAAAGTGAAAGCAGTAAATATAAATTTCGAGTCCGAGTTCTTCGACATAAAGTGATTGTAATAAAAATTCCACTTAAGAGGTGCGATTAGTTTCGAATTTGCACATCTCCACCCTTAAGCAGAACTAATTTTAATTGATCTTAAACCCGCAGTCTTTTTGCAAAAAATTCCGAGCCCGTTTAGTTCTCTATTTCAGACGTAATAGACGCGAGAAGGTCTACTTAGGGGTGGTTTCGCTGCAATCACACCAAGTTTTGTTCTTAAAAGTGAAGCTGCACTTCTCCACCCTTAAGCAGAACTATTTTTAATTGGTCACAAACGTGCCGTTTTTTTGAAAAAAATTCCAAGCCCGTTTAGTTCTCTATTTCAGACGTAATAGACGCGAGAAGGTCTACTTAGGGGTGGTTTCGCTACAATCACACCAAGTTTTGTTCTTAAAAGTGAAGCTGCACTTCTCCACCCTTAAGCAGAACTATTTTTAATTGGTCACAAACGTGCAGTTTTTTTGAAAAAAATTCCGAGCCCGTTTAGTTCTCTATTACAGAAGTAATAGACGCGAGAATGTCCACTTAGGGGCGGTTTCGCTACAATCACACCAAGTTTTGTTCTTAAAAGTGAAGCTGCACTTCTCCACCCTTAAGCAGAACTATTTTTAATTGGTCACAAACGTGCAGTTTTTTTGAAAAAAATTCCGAGCCCGTTTAGTTCTCTATTACAGAAGTAATAGACGCGAGAATGTCCACTTAGGGGCGGTTTCGCTACAATCACACCAAGTTTTGTTCTTAAAAGTGAAGCTGCACTTCTCCACCCTTAAGCAGAACTATTTTTAATTGGTCACAAACGTGCAGTTTTTTTGAAAAAAATTCCGAGCCCGTTTAGTTCTCTATTTCAGACGTAATAGACGCGAGAAGGTCTACTTAGGGGTGGTTTCGCTACAATCACACCAAGTTTTGTTCTTAAAAGTGAAGCTGCACATCTCCACCCTTAAGCAGAACTCTTTTTAATTGGTCACAAACGTGCAGTTTTTTTGAAAAAAATTCCGAGCCCGTTTAGTTCTCTATTACAGAAGTAATAGACGCGAGAATGTCCACTTAGGGGCGGTTTCGCTACAATCACACCAAGTTTTGTTCTTAAAAGTGAAGCTGCACATCTCCACCCTTAAGCAGAACTAATTTTAATTGATCACAAACGCGCAGTGCTTTTTGCAAAAAATTCCGAGCCCGTTTAGTTGTCTATTACAGAAGTAATAGACGCGAGAATGTCCACTTAGGGGCGGTTTCGCTACAATCACACCAAGTTTTGTTCTTAAAAGTGAAACTGCACTTCTCCACCCTTAAGCAGAACTATTTTTAATTGGTCACAAACGTGCAGTTTTTTTGAAAAAAATTCCGAGCCCGTTTAGTTCTCTATTTCAGACGTAATAGACGCGAGAATGTCTACTTAGGGGTGGTTTCGCTACAATCACACCAAGTTTTGTTCTTAAAAGTGAAGCTGCACTTCTCCACCCTTAAGCAGAACTATTTTTAATTGGTCACAAACGCGCAGTGCTTTTTGCAAAAAATTCCGAGCCCGTTTAGTTCTCTAATACAGAAGTAATAGACGCGAGAAGGTCTACTTAGGGGTGGTTTCGCTGCAATCACACCAAGTTTTGTTCTTAAAAGTGAAACTGCACATCTCCACCCTTAAGCAGAACTAATTTTAATTGATCACAAACGCGCAGTGCTTTTTGCAAAAAATTCCGAGCCCGTTTAGTTCTCTAATACAGAAGTAATAGACGCGAGAAGGTCTACTTAGGGGTGGTTTCGCTACAATCACACCAAGTTTTGTTCTTAAAAGTGAAGCTGCACATCTCCACCCTTAAGCAGAACTATTTTTAATTGGTCACAAACGTGCAGTTTTTTTGCAAAAAATTCCGAGCCCGTTTAGTTCTCTATTACAGAAGTAATAGACGCGAGAATGTCCACTTAGGGGCGGTTTCGCTACAATCACACCAAGTTTTGTTCTTAAAAGTGAAACTGCACATCTCCACCCTTAAGCAGAACTAATTTTAATTGATCACAAACGCGCAGTGCTTTTTGCAAAAAATTCCGAGCCCGTTTAGTTCTCTATTACAGAAGTAATAGACGCGAGAATGTCCACTTAGGGGCGGTTTCGCTACAATCACACCAAGTTTTGTTCTTAAAAGTGAAACTGCACATCTCCACCCTTAAGCAGAACTAATTTTAATTGATCACAAACGCGCAGTGCTTTTTGCAAAAAATTCCGAGCCCGTTTAGTTCTCTATTACAGAAGTAATAGACGCGAGAATGTCCACTTAGGGGCGGTTTCGCTACAATCACACCAAGTTTTGTTCTTAAAAGTGAAACTGCACTTCTCCACCCTTAAGCAGAACTATTTTTAATTGGTCACAAACGTGCAGTTTTTTTGAAAAAAATTCCGAGCCCGTTTAGTTCTCTATTACAGAAGTAATAGACGCGAGAATGTCTACTTAGGGGTGGTTTCGCTTAGGGGCGGTTTCGCTACAATCACACCAAGTTTTGTTCTTAAAAGTGAAGCTGCACTTCTCCACCCTTAAGCAGAACTATTTTTAATTGGTCACAAACGTGCAGTTTTTTTGAAAAAAATTCCGAGCCCGTTTAGTTCTCTATTACAGAAGTAATAGACGCGAGAATGTCCACTTAGGGGCGGTTTCGCTACAATCACACCAAGTTTTGTTCTTAAAAGTGAAGCTGCACCCTTAAGCAGAACTATTTTTAATTGGTCACAAACGTGCAGTTTTTTTGAAAAAAATTTGGTTTCGCTACAATTACACCAAATATTGTTCTTAACTCGGTTTACTGTATACTGACAGCGGCCCTGATTTACACTTCTTTAAAAATGTGCATATCATATTCATTACATGAACGTAATTAAATTGCTTTGCGGCGTTACAATTACTTGCAGATAATAATCAATTTTTCGCCCTTCGGTCTCGATGGGGTCTATTATCGATTTACAACTTCCATATTCGAATTACACAAATCTCAATAACAAAACGTAATTTAAAAAAAGTTTCTTATATAATTTGACCTGGTTATGTTTATAAGCGTAATTAGAGTGCATGTTTTAGTAATTGCAAGACAACTTTCTAAATTTAATTTCTTTTTCTATACTACTTAATTAGTTTGCCATATGTATTTGGTTAGGATACAATAAAATTTGTATGTCGATAAAATTGTGCAACATGGAATTGTTTATTGTGATTGTTAGGTATACAATTTGTAACCGCTTTGTTTGGGAAAATTACACTCTCCGGTGTGAGACGAGCACGGAACGCCAGCTACCTACTTGCTTTATTTGGATTAATTTGCAGCTGGTGTGCTGAAACTGAGTGCCGTTTGCCTTCTAATTAGGGGCTCTTCTAATTATTTTATCTGTCTGCAATTACATCCCTCTCAATCAAGATCATTTACTTTGCTTAATTATCCATTCCGAATTTAATTGACCCTTAATTACGGTCGTAATTACTCCAAAATCTTCTGGAACAGAAGCAATCAAAGCTGGATTGACTAGTCCTAGTCCTTAATTTTGCACGTAATTATATCAATTTAAGGGTAATCGTGCAATTAGTGTGAAGTGAAGAAGTGGGCCATTGCTATTTTGCGTTAATTAATCAAAATGTTGGAATTGTAGACAGTTTCATAACGTCGAAGAAGCTATCGACCCGTACATTTTAATACGTGCATAAAAAGTGGCAGAAACAACATTAGAAATGGCCTTCTAATGGAACCGCTTATGAATAAAATATAAATGGCACCACCGGGCAAAGAAAGTTGGTGAAATTAACTTAAGGCATGAATTGAATCGATCGCCCCTCCGATTCACGAAACGTAAACAATGAAAAATTGCCGTCCTTTCGAAATATCGCCGCCTGCCAGCTCCATATATTGAAAAATTAAGGTTAAGACATTGTGTAATTATAGAAAGGAGTCGTGATTGACACTTCTGTCATTAATTTTTTTTTTAAACTGTCGTATGCTAATTTTGTCATTTATCATTTTGAATCGAGTTCACTTTCAATGAAAAAAACTATCGCAATAAAGTCGTAATTTTGGCGAGTGTGGGCGAGATGGGTCCGTAAATTACGAAATGTTTAAGCACGAAGAGAATTAAACTTTTAATCGACAGCAAGGGAATAATTATGCTAATTACGTTAATTTTTTAAAATTAATTAAATTGAATTGAATTTCGAAAAAATTCATAATTAAGCTAATTAATTCTGGGCAAAATTTGGGATGAAACCCAAGTTAAAACGTCATTTAGAATCGAGTCACTATTTCTCATTAGAACAGATTACCTAAGTTCTAAATCGAGTCATTCTTTTAGATTGGGGTCGATTAAGTTCTAATCGTATACGCTTTTGGCTTTAAATGATTGATTAACTTCGAATGCGTTTTGACTGAAATGTGGGTGAAATTTGAAAACCAAGGTCACGAAGTCAAATCAATTTTAAATCGAGCCATTCTGTTCTATTGGAGGTGATTACGTTCTAATTCTGTACGATTTGGACTTTAAATCCTTTATTCACTTCGAATGTGGATTTCAATCCTTTTTGGCTGAAATCTGGGTCAATTTTGGAATAAAACCAAAGTCAAGTATAATCAAATCAATTTTAAATCGAGTCAGTCTCTTCTATTGGAGCCGATTAAGTTTTAATCATGTACGGTTTTTGCTTTAGATGCTTGGTTCACTTCTAATCTGCATTTCAACGCTTTATGGCTGAAATGTGGATGAGATTTGAATTAAAACAAAAGTCAGGAAGTCAAATCAATTTTAAATCGAGTCATTCTGTTATATTGGAGCCGATTAAGTTCTAATCCTGTACGGCTTTGACTTTAAATGCTTGTTTCTTAGAATGTGAATTTCAATGCACTTTGACTGAAATGTCTGGAAAATTTGAAATAAAACCAAAGTCAAGAAGTCGAATCAATTTTTAATCGAGTCATTCTTTTATATTGCAGCCGATTCAGTTGTAATCCTGTACGGCTTTGACTTTAAATGCTTGGTTCACTTCCAAAGTGAATTTCAACGCTTTTTGGCTGAAATGTGGGTGAAATTGGAAATAAAACCAAAGTCAAGAAGTCAAATCAATTTTTAAATCGCGTCATTCTGTTATATTGGAGCCGATTCTATTCTAATCCTGTACGGCTTTGACTTTAAATGCTTGGTTCACTTAGAATGTGAATTTCAAAGCACTTTGACCGAAATGTCTGTCAAATTTGAAATAAAACCAAAGTCAACAAGTCAAATCAATTTTAAATCGAGTCATTCTTTTATATTGCAGCCGATTCAGTTCTAATCCTGTACGGCTTTGACTTTAAATGCTTGGTTCACTTAGAATGTGAATTTCGAAGCATTTTGACTGAAATGTCTGTCAAATTTGAAATAAAACCAAAGTCAACAAGTCAAATCAATTTTAAATTGAGTCATTCTTTTATATTGCAGGCGATTCAGTTCCAATCCTGTACGGCTTTGACTTTAAATGCGTGGTTCACTTAGAATGTGAATTTCAAAGCACTTTGACCGAAATGTCTGTCAAATTTGAAATAAAACCAAAGTTGACAATTCAAATCAATTTTTAATCGAGTCATTCTTTCATATTGCAGCCGATTCAGTTGTAATCCTGTACGGCTTTGACTTTAAATGCGTGGTTCACTTAGAATGTGAATTTCTAAGCACTTTGACTGAAATGTCTGTCAAATTTGAAATAAAACCAAATCAAGAAGTAAAATCAATTTTAATCGAGTCATTCTTTTGTATTGCAGCCGATTCAGTTCTAATCCTGTACGGCTTTGACTTTAAATGCTTGGTTCACTTAGAATGTGAATTTCAAAACACTTTGACTGAAATGTCTGACAAATTTGAAATAAAACCAAAGTCAACAAGTCAAATCAATTTTTAAATCGCGTCATTCTTTTATATTGCAGCCGATTCTGTTCTAATCCTGTACGGCTTTGACTTTAAATGCTTGGTTCACTTAGAATGTGAATTTCAAAGCACTTTGACTGAAATGTCTGGAAATATTTGAGTCATTCTTTTGTATTGCAGCCGATTCAGTTCTAATCCTGTACGGCTTTGACTTTAAATGCTTGGTTCACTTAGAATGTGAATTTCAAAGCACTTTGACTGAAATGTCTGTCAAATTTGAAATAAAACCAAAGTCAAGAAGTCAATCAATTTTTAATCGAGTCATTCTCTTATATTGCAGCCGATTCAGTTCTAATCCTGTACGGCTTTGACTTTAATGCTTGGTTCACTTAGAATGTGAATTTCAAAGCACTTTGACGGAGATGTCTGTCAAATTTGAAATAAAACCAAATCAACAAGTCAAATCAATTTTTAATCGAGTCATTCTTTTATATTGCAGCCGATTCAGTTCTAATCCTGTACGGCTTTGACTTTAAATGCTTGGTTCACTTAGAGTCAAATTCTCATTCATATTGCAGCCGATTCAGTTGTAATCCTGTACGGCTTTGACTTTAAATGCTTGGTTCACTTAGAATGTGAATTTCAAAGCACTTTCACTGAAATGTCTGTCAAATTTGAAATAAAACAAAGTCAACAAGTCAAATCAATTTTTAAACGAGTCATTCTTTTATATTGCAGCCGATTCAGTTCTAATCCTGTACGGCTTTGACTTTAAATGCTTGTTTCACTTAGAATGTGAATTTCAAAGCACTTTGACCGAAATGTCTGTCAAATTTGAAATAAAACCAAAGTTAACAAGCCAAATCAATTTTTAATCGAGTCATTCTTTCATATTGCAGCCGAATCAGTTGTAATCCTGTACGGCTTTGACTTTAAATGCTTGGTTCACTTAGAATGTGAATTTCAAAGCACTTTGACTGAAATGTCTGTCAAATTTGAAATAAAACCAAAGTCAACAAGTCAAATCAATTTTCAATCGAGTCATTCTTTTATATTGCAGCCGATTCAGTTCTAATCCTGTACGGCTTTGACTTTAAATGCTTGGTTCACTTAGAATGTGAATTTCGAAGCACTTTGACCGAAATGTCTGTCAAATTTGAAATAAAACCAAAGTTGACAATTCAAATCAATTTTTAATCGAGTCATTCTTTCATATTGCAGCCGATTCAGTTGTAATCCTGTACGGCTTTGACTTTAAATGCGTGGTTCACTTAGAATGTGAATTTCGAAGCACTTTGACTGAAATGTCTGTCAAATTTGAAATAAAACCAAATCAAGAAGTAAAATCAATTTTTAATCGAGTCATTCTTTTGTATTGCAGCCGATTCAGTTCTAATCCTGTACGGCTTTGACTTTAAATGCTTGGTTCACTTAGAATGTGAATTTCAAAACACTTTGACTGAAATGTCTGACAAATTTGAAATAAAACCAAAGTCAACAAGTCAAATCAATTTTTAAATCGCGTCATTCTTTTATATTGCAGCCGATTCTGTTCTAATCCTGTACGGCTTTGGCTTTAAATGCTTGGTTCACTTAGAATGTGAATTTCAACGCACTTTGACTGAAATGTCTGTCAAATTTGAAATAAAACCAAATCAAGAAGTAAAATCAATTTTTAATCGAGTAATTCTTTTGTATTGCAGCCGATTCAGTTGTAATCCTGTACGGCTTTGACTTTAATTGTTTTTGCTAGTTTTTTTAAATTAGGTAATTAAATTGAATTGAATTTAATTCTGGACAAAATTTGAGATAAAACCCAACTTGAAACATCATTTAGAATCTAGTCACTACTTCTCATTCAAACAGATTAAGTTCTAAATCGAGTCATTCTTTTATATTGGGGCCGATTAAGTTCTAATCATGTACGGTTTTTGCTTTAGATGCTTGATTCACTTCTCATCTGCATTTCAACCTTTTATGGGTGAATTCTGGGCGAAATTGGATATAAAACCAAAGTCAGGAGGTCAAATCAATTTTTAATCGAGTCATTCTCTTATTTTGGAGTCGATTAAGTTTTAATCATGGCTTTAAATTGATTTTAAATGCTTGGTTCACTTTGAATGTGGATTTCAGCGCATTTTGGCTGAAATGTGAGTGAAATTTCAAATAAAACCAAAGTCTAGAAGTCAAATCGATTTTAAATTCTTTTATATTGGAGCCGATTAAGTTAAAATCCTATACGTCTTCTTTTGTCTAAGATGTAAAGGGCACAAGTTTCGGGGCATTATTGCAAATTAGAGTTCTGTTGTTCGCACCCCCATTTTGGGTTATAAGGCAAATTTCTTTAGTCAGCGATTAATCTACTTTGTAATTAAAAACGAAAGTTTCCTGTTGTCATTACGACGAAGATACTGTTTTTGCAGTTTGATTTGTTTTTTACCTCAATTGTGCAATTTATACCCGGTTGTCGTTTCACTTTAATAATAAATGGGTTTGTACTACTGCAGTTCTGCAGCGTGTAGTTTTTTTTCCTGGTATTGCGTAGTGTGCAATTACTGTTATTAAAAAGGTTTTGAGATATCGCCATATTTTTTCGTAATTACATTTAATCAAGGTCACTTTTTACTTGAATTTCATTAAAAACGACCCGGTTTCTTTTACAAATTTGCTTTTCTAACTAAAATACGAGTGAAATCGTCGACGCGGTTCAGAAATACTACTTTATGGCGATTGCAATATTGATCTCTGGATTTGTTGTCCCAAAAAGGGAACCCGTTTAGAGAAAAAATGAGGAAGTGGAGCGTCACGTCGATTTACAAACGAGAAAAATGCCCCTCTATTGCTAAAAAAGAGAGAATTAGCATACAATTACTGCTTTTATATAATTCTGTTATACACGGTTTCTCAAGTAGATACATCTATCTAACATATCAGAAAACAGAATCGCTCATTATCTCTTAATTTCATAAGAAACTTTTACTTTTTTCGCCAAGTTGCGATGTGTAATTACCTTTTGTCGCAATGCTAATCGGTAATTTTGCCACCAGATGAGCCCGATCGAGAACGTGGTAGAGGAGCCGACACCGCCGAATTTGGATCTACGCAAAAAGCAGGATAGGACCCGGGACCTCTTCGGTATACAACTCGAGGTAAGTCAAACAAGAAAATTGATTTTCCCCTGGCTGGGCTCCAGCTTAGGCATTATGCTCTATCGACTATTTTCCACCGGTTATAGCTGGTACCTTCGGGGTAAATCAATGCGTATGTTTGTATCGGTTGCCAAGTTACAAGTTTCGTGGCTTGTAAAATACCGCCACTACGAAATTTTTTCCCTTTTGTTATAGTTTTCCTTCTCTGCTAATAATGCGGTATGGTAATTTCTGGTATATCGCCATCAAGATCCTTATCTGCACTAGAAATTGTATTTAGAATTCCCTAATCATTTAATCAATACTTGCGCTAGACATTTTTCTCGCTGCCATACTTTAATCATGTAATGGTCTAACTACATCCCTTGCCATTAAAGGGCCTCCATTTGCGTAAGGAAGGCAAATGTCGATACTTTAATTACAAATACCACCACAAAATTACTTTAATTGAAGCTAATTATTGTTTTGTGCTGGTATTTTCCTTTCCCTCCTCGGTCCTTCAAAATTGTCGTAATTGGTTCTTACTGCATTTTGGTTCCAAATTGAGCAGACTGCGGACGCAGTAATTGCCAATTGTAATTAATTATTGTCGACCATAGAACAAAAAGATCTTTACTATAAGGACAGTGATTTAGTTCGTTTTTGTTCCTAATTAAATTATTGTTTAATTGGGAGGACATAACCCTTGAAAATGTGTGTGCAAATAAATTTACAACTTCGTGCGTCCCTCTGATCCTACTACAGTATCCTGGTGTTACATTCAATGTTTTCTTTCCTAAAAACACCCTGTAAGTGCTAAGGGTGGTAGAAAGTTTAGGGAAGAATCTAGAACCGGGGAGTCTGGGGATATGGAATACCCCCCCAGGGAAAAGAAAGGTTCCGTTTTCCTTTTCCTGCAACTATCATAAGTTCGTCGTGCACTGGGGGGTATTCCGGTGGTACGTTATCGCACAACACCGTCATCCCTAAGAACTCTAGTGGTACTTTTTCATAAAGGACCATCGGATCATCTTTTTCTAACAAGTATTTCACACCCTACAGGATTCAGATGTTACATTCGATGTGTTATGGCCACAACTTCATGCGTTTCTGTGATCCTAATACAATGATTTTTCAATAAGAAAACTGTTTGGGAAAGCCATAACGCTTGAGAAGGCGATTGCCAATAAATTCCACAACTTTATACGTTTCTGTTATCTTAATACAAGTATTTTTCAATATGAAATCTGTTTGAAAAGGGCATAACACTTGAGAAGGTGGTTGGAAATAGATTTCAAAACTTTGTGCGTTTCTACGAACGTAATACAATGATTTTTTTAATAAGAATTCTCTTTGGAAAGGGCATAACACTTGAGAAGGTGATTGCCAATAAACCCCAAAACTTTGTGCATTTCTGTGATCCTAATACTATGATTCATAAATAAGGAATCTGTTTGAGACGAGAATAACACTGTTAAAGTGAGTGCCACATAATTTCCACGACTTTGTGCGTTTCGGGAGTCCTAATACAATGATGTTTAAATAAGAAATCCGGTTGGGAAGAACATAACACTTGAGGAGGTGAGTGCCAATAAATTTCACAATCTCATCTGTGATCCTAATACAATTGTTTTTAAATATGAAATCCATTTGGGAAACACATACAAGTTGAGCAAGTGAGTGCCAATAAATTCCACAACTTTGTGCATTTCTGTGATCCTAATACTATGATTCATAAATAAGGAATCTGTTTGAGACGAGAATAACACTGTTAAAGTGAGTGCCACATAATTTCCACGACTTTGTGCGTTTCGGGAGTCCTAATACAATGATGTTTAAATAAGAAATCCGGTTGGGAAGAACATAACACTTGAGGAGGTGAGTGCCAATAAATTTCACAATCTCATCTGTGATCCTAATACAATTGTTTTTAAATATGAAATCCATTTGGGAAACACATACAAGTTGAGCAAGTGAGTGCCAATAAATTCCACAACTTTGTGCATTTCTGTGATCCTAATACTATGATTCATAAATAAGGAATCTGTTTGAGACGAGAATAACACTGTTAAAGTGAGTGCCACATAATTTCCACGACTTTGTGCGTTTCGGGAGTCCTAATACAATGATGTTTAAATAAGAAATCCGGTTGGGAAGAACATAACACTTGAGGAGGTGAGTGCCAATAAATTTCACAATCTCATCTGTGATCCTAATACAATTGTTTTTAAATATGAAATCCATTTGGGAAACACATACAAGTTGAGCAAGTGAGTGCCAATAAATTCCACAACTTTGTGCATTTCTGTGATCCTAATACTATGATTCATAAATAAGGAATCTGTTTGAGACGAGAATAACACTGTTAAAGTGAGTGCCACATAATTTCCACGACTTTGTGCGTTTCGGGAGTCCTAATACAATGATGTTTAAATAAGAAATCCGGTTGGGAAGAACATAACACTTGAGGAGGTGAGTGCCAATAAATTTCACAATCTCATCTGTGATCCTAATACAATTGTTTTTAAATATGAAATCCGTTTGGGAAACACATACAAGTTGAGCAAGTGAGTGCCAATAAATTCCACAACTTCGTGCGTTTCTGTGATTCTAATACAATGATTTTTAAATAAGAAATCTATTTGAGAACAGCATATCACTTGAGAATGTGAGTTCCAATAAATTTTACAAAGTCTTGAGCCTGATACGACAATTCTTAGATGAGATATTTCTTATCGGACAAACATAACTATTCATAGTGTATGTGCCAATAAAATATAAGTTTCTGTGATCCTAATACAATAATTTTTAGATAAGGAATCTATTTGGGGAGAACATAACACTTGAGAAGGTGAGTGCCATTAAATTCCACAAGTTCCTGCGTTTCTGGGATCCTAATACTATGATTTTTTAAGAAACCTGTTTGAGAAGATCATCAAGAATTTGTATCGGGAGAACATATTGCTTGAGAATGTGTGCACCAATAAATTTTACTAATTCCTGTGTTTTTGTGATCCTGATACAGCAATTTTAAATGAGAAGAGAACATAACGCTTGAGTAGATGTGTGCCAATAAGCGCTACAATCTTGACTTTCTATGATCCTGATACAACTTCTAGGTGAAAATTTTGGATCGAGTGAATAAATTCCACAACTTCTGCGTTTCTATGATTCTTATGCAACAATTTTAGATTGTTATAATGAGAACATAACAACTAAGGATGCGCGTGCCATTAATTCAGCAACCTTCTACGTTTCTGTGATCCTGATACAAATATTTTTAAATGAGAAATTTGTATTAGGGTAAAATACCGCTTGAGCAGTTGTGTGCCAATAAATTCTACAAAATTTTGCGTTTCTATGATCCTGCTCCCACAATTTTAATAAAAAATGTTCATATAGAAAAGATAATGCTTGAAAAGTGTGTGCCATTAACTCAACGTCTTAGGTTTCTGTGATCCTGTTACAAAAGCGTTTAAATGAATGATATATGTATTCGGAGAACATGACGGTTGAGAGAAGAAGTCCCAATAAATTCTACAAAATCTTACGTTTCTGTAATCCTGATACAATCGAGTTTAAATGAGAAATTTTTATACGAAAAAAATAAATGAAAATGTGTGTCATTAATTCTACAACTTCCTGCGTTTCTGCGATCTATAAAATCGTTTAAATGAAAGATTTGTATTAGGAGGACATATGGTTCAGAAGAGAAATGTCAATAAATTCTACAAAATCTTGAGCTTCTATGATCTTGATACAACAATATGGGAAATTTGTATTGGTAGACCATAATGCTTGAGACTGTTTGTCTTCCACAACTTCTTGCATTTCTATGCTCCTGACACAACAATTGTAGATGGGACGTTTGCATAGGGAGAACATAACGTTTAAAAATATATGGGCGAATAACTTACTACATCTCTGTGATCCTGATACAACAATTTTTACAGGAGAATCATTCATGGATGAGCAATTTGAATTGACTGCATGTGCCAATAAATTCTATAACTTCCTGTGATCCTGATACAAAGAGTTGTAAGCGAAACATATTTCAGTGATCGCTATTAAACGTGAAAGCAATTAATGGTACCTTTATTCTTCCAAATTCGGTTCAAAAATTAGTTCAGCGTTTGCCCGTTAAAATGCTAGTAATTAATTGGTGCCTAATAATTTTCAAATTTAATTAACGTAAATTAGTATTAAATAGGGAGCTAAATTCTTAATTACTCTTGACCACGAAAGCTAATTAGAACTTGAATTTGCGTTTTAAAATTATTTCAGCGGTTATCCTTTAAAGTGGTAATAATTAATTAGTACCTGGTGCGCTTCAAATTTACTCAACGCAAATTAGTGTTGCATATGGAGGTATATTCCTTAAAATTACTCTTGACTACAAGGGCGTAGTAATTAGAGTTTGATTTTGCGTCAGTTCAAAAATTATTGCCATTGAAAGTGATAGTAATTAATTTGATAATTCAATTAACGCACATTATTATTCCATAAGTAGGTATATTCCTTAATGACTCTTGATTACAAGGGTAATTAATTAGAGCGTATATTTGTGGCAGTTCAAACAGTATTTCAGGGCCTGCCTCGTTCGCTTCAGATTCAACCAACGCAAATTAGCGTTTCATATGGTAGTATATTTCTTAATTACTTTTGATTAAAACTGAATAATTGGGCGCGTATTTGCGTCAGCGCAAAAATTATTTCGGCGATTGTCCTAAGTAGTAATACTTAATTGGTGGCTAGTTCGTTTCAAATTTAATTAACGCAAACTAGTATTAAATACTGGGGTCCTTAATTACTCTTGACTAAAACTCAATAATTAGGCGTGCATTTGCGTGAGTTGCAAAATTACTTCAGCGGTCGCCATTTAAAGTGGTAGTAATTAATTGGTGCCTCACCCGCTTGAAATTCATTAAACGCAAATTAGTATTAAATACGGATGTATAATTACTCTTGACTACAAGGGAAATAATTAGAGTGTGAAGTATGCCAGTGGTTGATCTTTAAAGTGGTAGTAATTAATTTGTGCCCGGTTCGCTTCAAATTCAATCTACGCCAATTAGTCTTGCATATGGAGGAATATTCCTTAATTACTCCTGATTAAAACTCAATAATTAGGCATGAATTTGCGCCAGATCAATAATAATTTCAGCATGCTGGCATTAAAGTGGTAATAATTAATTGTAGCCTAGTTCGTTTCAAATTAAATTCGCACATTAGTATTAAATACCAAAGTATATTCCTTAATTACTCTTGACTGCAAGGCAAATAATTAGAGCGTAAATTTGAATCAGTTCAAAAATTACCTACTTCAAATCTGTGCCTACTTCGTTTCAAATTTAATTAACGTAAATTAGTATTACATCAGAGGTATATTCCTTAATTACATTTGAATACAAAGACAATAATTACAACAATTACATGAGCGTGTGAGTTTGTGTCAAAAATTGTTTCAGCGGTAATAATTAATTGCTTAATTCATTTAACGCAAATTATTGTTCCATACGACGCCAGCAGTATATTCCTTAATTTATCTTGACTTCAATGGCAATGCTCCTGACCTGAAATTGATCTGGCCAGTAGCCAGTAAAATTATTTACTTGGATAGTATTTCTATGGATTTTGTCAATGTATGGTATGATTTTTCCATAATATCATTAGGTCTGTTTAAATAGGAATATACTTTGTATATTCTCGGCACTATCCCACAGTTCTTTTCTGTTTTAGTAGGTAAAGGGGGCATTTTTAAATATCGTCGAATTGGCTATTTGGAATATACTTGCGGTTTTGTGTTAGGGGCGTATTTTTGTAGGGATATTCTGCATATATTTTTGAATGTTTAAATTGTATATTTAAATTGCATATTGGTGTGGATATTCTCGATATTCTACAGGTAAAACTGGAGGTCGTATTATTATTCACTGCACTTGTTGATAGCGCCCTTCATAATTGTTGGCCTTTCTGTCCATTGCGTATGGAGGAATAATTATAATGAAAAACAGAGAACGGCTATTCCACGCTCCGCCGCTCCTGTTAACTGCTACCTTGAGGTGTTCAAAACCGACAAACGCCATTTGATGGTTAAATTCGTAAATTTTTCGAAGTGGAACGCTTTCTTCCCCAAATGACATTGTTTACAACACGCTCACCGGTGGAAATTCCCGCGATTGCACTCTCTGAGTCACTTCCGATTTTTTGCGCCCCTTAATTAACGATAGTTGAAGGGCGACAATTGAAAAGGAAATGACTTGTCATTACGTAAGGATCATTACAGATTTATTTTTAATGTGGAAATTGCACAAGCCGCACGATAATTACGGTATACATAAGACCAATGCGTTTATTAAGTATTTGGCAATAATTAATTATTAGGGGCGATTAGGCGGCGAGGTCGTTAATTATTCACGATTTGTGTTTTTAGGTGACGAGCCTGCTGCTCGAAGCGGAAAGGCGAAAGTTGGCCGTTCTTCAGAAGGAGTTACAAATCGCGTTGGCCGAGGGAGGATCGATCAAGGCGAAGGAGCACCAGAAGCAGGAGCTTCTGGTAGCCCTTACGTAAGTCTTCCGCCGGCGAATTCGGCGCCATTTTGAGATGTTTCGTTTCTTGCAGACGGATTCAGGCCCAATACGATCACCTCGAAAAGGAGTACAGGGAACATGCGATCGGTGCCCTTTTGTCAGCGAACAGTCGAGGATCCGGCAAGGTAAATTTTTCGCCTAGAGCGTAGGCCACCCACATTGACGATCAATACTCGCCTTGCGCGCAGCTGAACTTTGGGTTGCCTACACTCTCGCGGTTTACTACTAAACAGATTGACGTGTAGTACGTGTTGCCTATTTATGTTCTTAGGGGTCGCTAAATGATCATCATGGTGTGTTTTATTTTTTACCTTTCGTCCGTCTGACTGGTTGAGATCTCAGTACTGAGACCTAGTGGACTGCACCTTTTTTGTGAAAATATCAATTGTATGCCTCCTGTATTTTTACAATTTCGATAGAGCACGAAATTCTGAATGCAGTGACGCCTCATAATGTCAGTTTCTGACAATTTTTAGTTGATGAGGCTTGGAAAATTCGACTTGGAACGGGAGTTGAGAGCCGACAGTTTTTAAGATCCTTAAGGAATTTTTAAGGGCATCTAGAAGCTTCTAAGACTCTTTAGGTATCACTTAGGGTCTCGAAAAACGAGGAGTTTTCAGAGTATTTTGAATTCTTTACAATTTTACAGCATTTAAAAAACCGGTTTGGATAGAAATGCCCAAAATTAGTGACTATAAGAAAGTTTCAAAATTCAAGGAGGGAGCACTTTAAATTTTAAAAACAGATACTAAGGTCCTTCAGAATTTTCAAAGGTCTGCAAGAATCTTCAAGGGCCTCTAAGAATATTTTAGAGGCTTTTCAAGACATGCTCAAGGCTCTTCTTGAAGAAGAGAACTTGGAGTTGGTATACTTTGCTCGCCGAAAGTTGCCGAGCGAGCCGAAGGCGAGTTCGGCAAAACCTTTGATCAACATGATCTATTTTTTTGTAAAATAGATACGGAATTTTCCTAGTTCCTTTTGAGTGAGCTGTTTTATGCCTTCGGCTCGGCTACGGTTCTCTCGGATGTCGCTCGCCGATAGTTGCCTAGCGAGTTCGGCACAGCTCTCGATCATGGTCTGCTTTTTTTGGAAAAAAGATACGGACTTTTCCTAATTCCTTTTTAGCGAGCGAGCATCTTGGATAATGAGTTTCTATACTCATCCAACGATGGAGGGATTCCAAGAATTTAAAAAAATCCAAAATTCAAAAAATCTATAAAGAAATTTGAATTACATTTTGAAACTTGCGGGCAAATTTTGGAGGCCTATTCAATAATGAAATTGTGCGACTTGAATGCCAGAGACGTTTAATTCACAGCCCACATGAATTCAAAAAACTCAAATTTCAAAAAAAGAACAACCAAAACCGGTTAGGCTGGCCGGCATCTCAGGAGAGGCAGTGGTTGATGCGGTTTCCTTTCTTGCTTTGAAAGGTTTTTGATGTGTTGCAATATTGTTTGCCTATGCCCTCTCTTTGTCTTACTTCAGATTATTGTATATTCTTTTGCTATCCGCCTCTTCTTTTTCTCCGTTCTCCTGCCTACTTCTCTGTTGTCTTGTTTTTCGCTTTATTTCATCATTTTATTTATTTTTTTGTGTGGTTCTTAAAGAGTGTCTTTTTCTTTCACTTCTTCACTGCTCTTTCTTTAATTTTTTCTGTTTCCTCTCCAGGCTTCTTTCGTGCTTCGGACCCACTTCTGCTGTTTTGCATTACTTCTAGGGGAATGGTCCTAGAGTCCTGGAATTTTTTGCAGTAGGTAGCCTATACCTTGAAGATGTGCCAGACGGCCATCAAATTTCGGTGTCTAAAAGCCCCCCCCCCCCACGAATTATTTCCTGAGATGCTGTTTTTGAGAGGGCATAACTTTTACATACGACAAACAATTGGTCTCAGATTTTGCATACGCATGCCTTTAATAGTGGCAAGTTAAACTTTAGAAAATGGCGGGGGTGGGGGGCATGTGCTACCCTTCATGGTATTCTAATGAAAGGTACGTCTCATCGAACTAAGTTGGTTTGTAAAGGTCTCAACGAAAGGAACCGTTTTCTACCAACTACTGCCCTCCTTTCTGTCTTCTTACCAAAGTACGAGGCGGGGGGAGGGGGGGGGATGGTACTAGTTTTGGCCTTCATGGTACTCTAATGAAAGGTCTTAACGAAAGGAATTAATTTCTACCAACCATAGTCCTCCTCCTCGACCTCTTATCGAGATCAGATATATTCCCTCGTACCTCAAGACTCCAGACTCTCAGAAGGCGGTGGGAGATAAAGAAAACTTTGCATAGCAACTCAAAAGGAGGCGGTGTAGATCGAGAGAAAGGTGAAAACAATGAAGATTAAGAAGACCAAAAAAATAATTAAAGGGATGTAACAAAGTTAAAAAGATGGGAGTAGAGGAGAAGAAAGAGAAAGTATAGAATGGCAAAAGTATACTTATTTTCTAATTAGAGGAAGAAAAAAGGAAAAGAGAGCTAAAGAAGTAATAAACTGAACAGAATAAAGCAAAAGAAGCCCGAATGAAAACAAAGAGAGCAACAATACAAAAATCCATTGGACGTGCAAGAACAAAGAGAAAGAAAAATGGGAAAAGGCACAAAAAACAGCTTTTAATGCAACTTTGCGACGCAGTATTGCCAAGTTCATTCTTTTTGCCTAAATAAAATAACACGGAGACATTGGGACGGCACGGAGATCGTATTTTAGAGAGAATGGCGACAGAAGAAAGACAACTATTGCGGAAAAATAAAATTACCTTGAAGAAAGGAAAGTAATCTAAAGGAGGAAGAAAGGTAACAAATGAAGGCTAGCGAAAGATAAACAGGAAGACTAAATAAAGCAAAAGAATAAGAGAGGAGGGGGAAAAACAAAATTGAAAAGCGAAATAGCTATTTTACAGTGGTCCTGTTGTTCGAGGGGGTTCTTCCCATTGTCAAAAAAATGTGGAACGCTTCACGATTTTGCGTGTCATCCTTGCGCAGGGGCCATGCTAATCTTCTCTGTATCGTTCCAATTTTAGTATATGTACCGCCGAAGCGAGTACAACAAACGACGTTTCGGTGGTTGTATATATACTCGTAGTCCCAATCAGACCATCTATGAGAAGTAACTTTCGCATTTCATGTCTTTTTGAATTAATAAGTCTTAACGAACAAAATCATTGCATTAATGTGGTGGCAAAAGTTACAAGAGTTCGATCTGTCATGTCAAATGTAATTGAACTACCCTCAATTACTAATTAAAATTAATTAAAGATGGGCGTTATTCGCTATGAACCGTACCGCTAGCAACCCGCAGTGCGAGAGTGTACGTTGGGTTGCCTATACACCCGCAGAAGCTCTCGTGGGCTAACTAAGGTATTTGCTGACATTACAAAATAATAACCGTGTGAAAAATCTAGTCTGAAGGCCACGGAATCACCTCATTACAATGCATTATGAATAGAATATAAAGCGCAAACGTTTCAATTTGCAAGTCAATTGTCTACATAATTGTTGTAATAATATCAGTATTGACCTTGGACGCTCCGTTTCCGAGTTTTTCTGTTATCGTTCTTCGTCGCGGACAACCTTGGTGAGTTTACAAAATTCACAAAAATGATTCAACTTTTTGTTAAAAAAATAACTGCCCCTGAATGTCTCAATGTTTTTAAGAGATCTAGAATTCTGACCTAACGGATTTTTCAAAATTTTTAAGTGATTTTTAAATCCAGAATGATGCCTGATGAACTTTTAGGTTTGCATTTTAAAGGATTTTTGAAACTTTGACCGAATGTGTGATTTTTTAAAGTTTCAGATCCAAAATTATGAGCTCTGAGACTTCCAAATTCGAAAGGTTTTTTGAAACTTGAGCTCAAGGTCTGAATTGTGTAAATAATTTAGGATTTTAAAAACTTGGGCCGAAGGTCTGAATTTTTTAATGGATTTTGAATTGGAAATCCAAAACTATAAGCCCTCAGGCTTACAAATTTGAATCCTTCAATATTTTGAAGGATCCGTGAAACTGGATCCGAAGGTCTGAATTTTGAGACGATTTAGAATTTTAAAACTTTGAAATTCGAATTTTTAAAGTTTTCGTGTGGTGGGGGAGGGGGCGGTATTCCAGACCCCCCGGTGATACGTTCTACCTCAAAACGTTCAGCCCTACATACCATGGAATACATCCCAGAAAAAAGAAAACAAATCTCCGTATAAATCTCATAAGCCTTTCGTATCCCGGGGGGTAGGGGGGAGAGGTATTCCATACTCCCCACACCCTCCGGTGTTACGTTCTCCTTCTAAACGTTGAACCCTAAGGATTCGTTCCTTGCCTCTTCCCAAAAATCATGGATCTACAATACCATCATTTCCTTCCCCAGGAAAAAGGTGAACAAATTTCCATACAAAATAAGACCTTTGTATACTGGGGGGTTTTCCATACCCTCCAGACCACCCCCCGGTTTGTTATAGTTCATTCTTAACCCTTTTATTTTTGGAAAGAGTCGGGGACTATTTATAGGGCTGCACGTTTTGGGGCAGAATGTACCTCTGGGGGGTATGGAATACCTACCAGGAAAAAGAGAACAAATCACCGTATAAATGTCATAAGACTTTCGTGTACTGGGGGGTATTATACCCCCCAGTCCTCCCGGTGTTATGTTCTCCTTCAAAACGTTGAGCCCTAAGGACTCGTTCCTTGACTCTTCCCAAAAATCATGGATCTACAATACCATCACCTCCGTCCACAGGAAAAAGGTGAACAAATTTCCATACAAAATAAGACCTTTGTATACTGGCAGGTTTTCCATACCCCCCGGTTTTGTATAGTTCATTCTTAACCCCTTTATTTTTGGAAAGAGTCAAGAGCTATTTATAGGGCTGCACGTTTTGGGGCAGAATGTACCTCTGGGGGGTATTATACCCCCCAGTCCTCCCGGTGTTATGTTCTCCTTCAAAACGTTGAGCCCTAAGGACTCGTTCCTTGACTCTTCCCAAAAATCATGGATCTACAATACCATCACCTCCGTCCACAGGAAAAAGGTGAACAAATTTCCATACAAAATAAGACCTTTGTATACTGGCAGGTTTTCCATACCCCCCGGTTTTGTATAGTTCATTCTTAACCCCTTTATTTTTGGAAAGAGTCAAGAGCTATTTATAGGGCTGCACGTTTTGGGGCAGAATGTACCTCTGGGGGGTATGGAATACTCCCCAGGAAAAAAAGAACAAATCGCCGTATAAATGTCATAAGACTTTCGTGCATTGGGGGGTATTCCATACCCCCCCAGACCCCCCGGTGTTACATTCTCCTTCAAAACGTTGAGCCCTAAGGACTCGCTCCTTGACTCTTCCCAAAAATCATGGATCTATAATACCATCACCTCCGTCCACAGGAAAAAGGTGAACAAATTTCCATACAAAATAAGACCTTTGTATACTGGAGGGTTTTCCATACCCCCCGGTTTTGTATAGTTCATTCTTAACCCCTTTATTTTTGGAAAGAGTCAAGAGCTATTTATAGGGCTGCACGTTTTGGGGCAGAATGTACCTCTGGGGGGTATGGAATACTCCCCAGGAAAAAAAGAACAAATCGCCGTATAAATGTCATAAGACTTTCGTGCACTGGGGGGTAGTCCATACCCCCCCAGACCCCCCGGTGTTACATTCTCCTTCAAAACGTTGAGCCCTAAGGACTCGTTCCTTGACTCTTCCCAAAAATCATGGATCTACAATACCATCATCTCTGTCCACAGGAAAAAGGTGAACAAATTTCCATACAAAATAAGACCTTTGTATACTGGAGGGTTTTCCATACCCCCCGGTTTTGTATAGTTCATTCTTAACCCCTTTATTTTTGAAAAGAGTCGAGGGCTATTTATAGGGCTGCACGTTTTGAGGCAGAATGTACCTCTGGGGGGTATGGAATATTCCCCAGAAAAAAGAGCACAAAACTCCGTATAAATGTCATAAGACTTTCGTGTAGTGGGGGGTATTCCATACCCCCCAGACCCCCCGTGTTACGTTCTCGTTCAAAACGTTGAGCCCTAAAGACTCGTTCCTTGACTCTTCCCAAAAATCATGGATCAACAATATCATCAACTCTCTCCCCAGGAAAAAGGTGAACAAATTTCCATACAAAATAAGACCTTTGTATACTGGGGGGTTTTCCATACCCTCCAGACCACCCCCCGGTTTTGTATAGTTCATTCTTAACCCCTTCATTTTTGGAAAAAGTCGCTATTTATAGGGCTGGACGTTTTCAGGCAGAACGTATCACCGGGGTTCTGGCGGGTATGGATTATCCCCCAGGAAAAAGAGAACAAATTTCCGTATACATTTCATAATACTTTCGTATGCTGGAGGGATTTCCATACCCCCCGGCCTCCCAATTGGTGCGTTTTACCTCAAAACGGTCAGTCCTAAGGATCAACAATACCGAACCGGGGGCTTTGGAGGGTATTCTAATATCCTGTTACAGACCTTCCTATGCTGGGGAGGTGTCCATACTCCACCTACCCCTAGTTTGGTATTGTTCACCCTTAAACGTAATGATTTGTGGAAGAAGTCGAGGAAAAAGTCCTTAGGGCTCCTATTTTGGTCCAAAACTTAATTTTGACGGGGGGGGGGGGCATAGAAATTCGAAAATTTTGAAAACCCGCATATTTGAATTTGCAAGTGCTCTTTTTACACCTCCTTACGTTACTATGGTCCTAATATGACAATTTCTGATATCCTGTTACAATTATTTAATCCTTCTTCTGCTTGCTAGGTTAATGAGAAAGGGATGGTAGGATAGAGTTTCATGGAGTGTTCCTTTACACGGTTTCATGTTTCTTTGGTCCTTCCTTGCATCAGGAACTCATGAACCTTGCTAAATTTCAGATACTTCGGCAGCAGAATATATTAGACTCTCAACAAAGGTTGCGTACACTTTTTAATCACTTCTGTGACCCTGATACAATAAGCTGAAAATTTAGTACCAATTTGCAACCAATGCATAATACCTACCTCTGTTGAAATTTACATTCTGGGCTCCTGGCATTTTAACACTGTTTTAATAACGTTGTTAGGACAGATTGGTATCAACAGTCTTCTTCCATGTCTCTCACCTTCAGAGAACGTGTAGCACACATTTTCTTGCATTGATGTACTCCTGATATTGTCATTTTTGGAAGGTAAACTTGAGAAATCTTTTGTCTCTTTACACCTTTTTCGCTCTAAAAATCCCCGAATACTATTTCGTATCAGGATCTCATAATGCATCTATTTAAATTTAGTTTTGTGTCGTGGGGAGAAATTGATTCATTCTGTCATTTAGACACTAACTTTCAGAGAACGCGGCTTCATTTCTGTAACCCTGGCATTCTTGGAGGAAAATCTGGTACCAGGTGAGCCTAGTATCTGAGAAACGTTTAGCCGTTAATGTACTATCTACATCTGAATTTCTCCGTGGATTTTCGTACCAGGATCTCATCATTAACTTCATTCCTGTCATTTTGGTACCGATTGGTACAAAAATGGCGAAAATCCTATTTACACATTTTTGATTTGACATTCTAGCTCTTGGAGAAGGCGGAGTACACCTTTTTTGCATTTATGTGATCCTGTTATTTATTCTTTGGAACGAGGTGAGCGTAATAAAACTTGAGTGGACTTTTTTTTATTAAAGTGCCACCTTTGAAATCGGAATGTTACTGTTTTTAGGAGGAGTATAATGTATCAGGATCTCAGCATTCCATTCATTCCTATGAAAAACCATCTTGCACGAGAGAATGAGGCGTCTTACTTACTGATATTGAACTATCAGTTTGTTATCAGGAGAGCATAATCCTCGAGATAAGTTTGTGATTAAAGTAATCGGCCGATCGTACCAAAATAACACAATTTTCCGCCGAAATTGAGAAATAGTGGCAATTTACGGCCGCGACTTTGCTTCCCCCTAATCGACTCTTCGGCGGAATTTTATAAATAATTGATCGACTCCATTTTATCTCGATCTACGTGATGCGGACCACCTTGAGCCGTAATTATCGCTCGATAATTTTTGTCGCGCAAAAAGTCACGGTTGCGTTTCACTTTTTTTTCTTTCGCGATTCGGTGGATGAATGACAAGCCGGTGACGGGAAGGTCTCGTTGTCCACCTCTTCGTTGTTTTTCCCTGTTGGCGAGTTGGACTGGGGCAAGTGAGGGTGCGCTTTTAAGGGTTGATGGCGGTGGGGTTAGGACGAACGGTCCCGGTGCGTTGAGAAAGATGTTCGAAATGGGTTCACCTTTCGCGCCCTTCGACTTCCTTGCGTTTATCGAGCGCGCGACGCCGTGCGCCTCCAAGCGTCGAGCTGCATACTTACAGCCCGTGCAAGGGAGGTTACCCCAACCTCACAAAGTGTTTATAAATATGAGACGGGCGAAACGTCGTCAATATTCCGCTAATGATTGTAATTACGCGAAGGTGATTGATTGTGTGTGCCGAGAGAAGATGGGATAAACGCAGCCCTTTCGAAATGCAAGATTCCAAGCCGAAAATTACGGGTCCAAAACCAGTGATTGCCTCGAAGCCGAAGTACGTGCCGCCCATCAATTTAAAGGCGCAAAAGAACGATGAGTATCGAGTTCCTAAGCCTTTACAACCCCCGGAAACGGCGACCTTTTACACGAAAACCCAAAGCGAGAGGCCGACGACGCTTTGCGACAGTTTCCAGCCCCAGGAGAGCTCAAAGAAAGCCCCAAATTCACCCAGCACTGTCTGCTGCAGTATCCTTTCGAATGTCGGCAACGACTGCTGCCGAATCATGGTCAACCCCAACAAAAAGGAACTGAACGGTAAAACGATGACCAAAATGGAGTCGGTCGACTCGACCTCGTCGGACTCTGGCGGCTTCAAGGACTTCATCCAGCGCGACGTCGCCGAGCTGAAGACCCACCAGAGGAAGTCCTCCCAGCCGGAGCTCGCCGAGCAGCCGACCAAGACCTTCACCCACCAACGCAAGTCCTCCCAGCCCGAGGACCCCCGTCCCGCGCACAAGCCCAACTTCGTCGTCTCCGCCCAGGCCCTCGAGCAATTCCTCCCCCAGGCGGTCGACCTTCGACCGCGACCCCCGGACGACCGGTACCTGCCCAAGGTGGAGAAGCGCCAGCCGCTCATACCGCCCAGCCAGTTCCAGAACACCACGCGAAAGCTCGAGGAGTTTCTCACGCAGCGAATCGAAAGGGAGAAGATGGGGCGGAAGGGAGGCTGCCTGCACGATGGCGAGAACAGCGGCGAGCTCGACCAGAAGGCGATGATCCAGAAGCAGATCCAGCAAAAGCTCCAGGCGGACCTGAAACGAACCGTTAAGCAAATTCAAGAGATTCAAAGCACCGAATTGAGGCTGCCACAGAATAGGAAGTGGAGCGAGGTACTTTAACCCCCCTACTCTGACCATCCCCAATTTGGTTGTTTGTCCATTACGAATTATACCGGGTGTTTGAAAACGTACCTATCATTCGTCGTTTCTATACAATTATTCTCTTCGCGATTAATTTCAATTGAGCAATTTCCAGCCCTTCCGTCGTCGATCGGGGGGGAGCAACGTGACAATAACCGATCCGGAACTTATACAATTCACGGAAACTAGTAACGTTAATAATTTTGTTTCAGAGCAACAGAAGCCAGCCGGCGATCGGCCTCAAGCACACCCCAAAGTCAAGGGTGAGTAACTGTTTCTTAATTGTCGAGCTAATTATACACGGTGGTGCAATATGTCTGAACCGAATTGCTAAGCGCGACTGCGAGATTCGTGCCGAAATTGTATTGAGCGTGAAGGAAGCGTTACTAAACAGAAATTCCGCCCCCGACCACTCTCGTCGCTTTTATGATCGTCTCGTTTACAAAAAGATTAAAATGTTGCAATTTTTGTAATTGAAAAGCTGCGGGTAACAAGGGAAGTGTAGCAAACCGGCGAATTTACCTTGAGAACTTTTTGTTGCAGCGCATATTTGCAACATTGCATAATTAACGATTTGCCGCCAAAAATTCTTTAACTTGAGGGATATGGTGCAAGAAAATTACGCTCAGTATTTTTAACCTGGAAACCTGGAAAAATCGGTGACTCGAGGGAAGGGGGTAATTCTCTCAGCTCTTTTATGTCTAAGAACCAAAGTACCAAATTGGTTCAAATCGGTTCAATCGTTGCGCCGGAAATGAGAGTGCAGACAGATCGACATTAGCGAGATTTTGGATTCCTGGTGTTTCAAAACCTGTATTTTCCTAAAAAAAAATGGGGGGGTTATTTTTACCCTGATGCTGCTTTCTGGACAGCTTGAATAAATTTCATGGAGGGGTATTCCAGGCCCCCCGGTGTTACGTTCTCACCCGAAATGTTTGTATGAGTTCGGTCAAATTTTCTTCTCTGACAGATTTCATACAGAGAATTTACGGGGTTAAAAGTGTTGGTGGCTATGGTAGCTCTGGGAGGGTTTGGAATACCCCCAACACAGGAGGTATAGATTACCTATCTAAAAAACTACCATATAGTTGCTTTCTGGATAGTTTCAGTGAATTTCCTGCGGGGTATTCCATACTCCCCGAACCCCCCGGTGTTACGCTCTCGCCCTAAATGTTTGTATGATTATTTTAAGGGCTGGCTATTTTGGTGGGGTTTGGAGCACCGTGGATGTCTCGGGAATCTGGGGAGTATGGCATACCCCTCAGTGCAGAAGGAATAGATTACCTAACAAAAACATTTCTATGATAGCTGTTTTAGGGATAGTTTCAGTAAGTTTCTTGAGGGGTATTCCATACCCCCCAGACCCCCCCGGTGTTACGCTTTCACCCAAAATGTTTCTGTGAATATTTTTGTACAGAGAGTTTAAGGGCTGATAGTTTTGGTGGAGTTTGGAACCACTGGGGGGTTCTGGAATGGACGGTATGGAATACCCCTAGAACTGGAGGAATAGACTATCTACCCACAAAACTACTATGGAAGCTGCTTTCGGGAAAGTTTGATCAAAGTTCCTGGGGGGTATTCCAGACCCCCCGGTGTTACGCTTTCATCCAAAATGTTTGTGTGAATATTTTCTGATAGATATTTCATACAGAGAGTTTAAGGGGTGGCAGTTTTGGTAGCAATTGTAGCACCGGGGGGTCTGGGGAGTATATCCCCCAGGAAACAGAAGATGCAGTGGCCGTCTTTAGAAAAACCTTCATGAGCATCCTGATTTCATATGTGCTTGAGGGATTGTGTTGCCCAAGGGGTATTCCATACCCCCCAGACCCCCTGTGCTGGGGTATTCCCGACTCCCCGGTGTTAGGTAAGAATATCTTTATGAAACGATTACACTTGAGGCGTGTGGTGCAAGAAAACCTAGGGCGGGGGGGGGGGGCATAATTTGGCATAGGGACATAGTTGTAGATAGTAGATATTTTCTATTCGTTCGAGAGGGGGGGGGCAGATTATTTACTTCTTTGATTTTATCAAAAAACAATTTTTCCACGAGGCATATTTGGTGCCAAGTACTTTGCAACTAAGAAAAAGTTTACTTTTGGTGCAAAGGGGGGCCCCCACATGTTTCTAAAATTAAATTTTTTGAAACTATGGGACTTTGTAGGTGGAAACCCTCCAGAATCGGCAAATTCTGTACCAAGCTATGCTCACGTGAATAAAGAGCCGAAATTGCCCTTTGTTTGGGACACCTGCGGTCCTATTGTCAACTCACCCTTGAGAAAAACCCCGACCCCTGCAAACACAAAATTATATTCCTTCCATATAAGTTTCGATGGACTGATGGGAATAAATTCGTACCCGAACTACAAGAAATCACGATCCCCCCCTCTCTCGCGAGCGTCGATTTACAGGTGGTGCGGGTAAACGACCGAGCCCATACAAACTCATTTGTTTATGCTTATGACGTTTCGTATAAAATATTACGTAATGGACAGCGAGTTGGGCGCATACAAGAAGCAGAAGACAAACATTTTAGTTGAAAATCGATAACGTCTACGGCGCCGTGAAGCTCTCCCTCTTTCTCCCACTCGCGGCTTGCGTGCGCTCGTCTCGTGCTACACGAGCTCGGGCCCATAACCAATAGAACGTCGCTTTAACAAAATGACTCAGAATCCTGCCCGAAGTGAAGCCCGCTTTTCAGTTTCTCGTGCGATGTGTAGCAGTAAACATAAATAAATTAGCAGCGCCTTGTTTTTTGCGATGTGTTTGACATAACGTGCGTTGTTTTTCTAATTGCGGCGGCGTCACGTAAACAACGCGATGTGTTTTTTACGTGTCGATTGTGCTCAAACGCTAAACTGATCAAGGCCACCAAGGTATTTATAAATCGGCATTTTTTTGTTATTTACGTCTCCAGGTGCAAGTTAATTATTTATCGCTCGTCGAAATCTATTTTCGCCCGTAATCCCCTTTCTTTTTTACCTGCGGATCCCAAACGAAGCGTCTACTTTACCGGTTTTGCGATATAGGTATTCGAAACTGCTTGCCTTTTGAGATTAAAAGTGTTTTTTCACGCGCGTTGCTTGTAAAAATAAAGATTGGAAACGGCTTCAAAGTGAACTAGGATCGTAAATAATAATAAACTACTGAAGGGTATGGTTTATGATGCGAAACGTGGTTTAATTTCCACATGTCGATGCTTTTCCACGAAATGATATAAGCAAACGTCGCTTCGAGTGGAAATTCGACGATAAAGGTCAATATTTGCCTAGGTAACTTTTTCCCCCAATGCCATACCCTAGGGACCGAGGATTGTCCAAACTGGATCTGTGACTGTTACTCAAAATCTCAAGAACACCCCCCTGGGAGTTCATAAAGGCTCTTAAGGGCCCTGTCAGATACTCCAAAGGGCCTCTAGCCATGACTGTTATTGTCGAGGTTATTGTTTTTGTGCCTCACAGCCATCAAACACCCTTGAAACATCATGGAGGATCTTAGAAGTTTTTTTAAAAACTGAAATGGGTTTCAAAAGTCTGTCAAAGGCTTTCTAATCTTTCCTGCATGGATTTGTACCTATTACTTAGTGGTTTTTGTGCCTCAAAGCCTTCACAACACTTTTGAAACCTCACGGAGGATCTTAAAGTTTGTTTTAAAGACTTAAATGGGTTTCACTCGGGGTTTCAAAGGTCTGTCTAAAGGCTCCAACATGAATCTGTGACTTACTGTTTTTGTGCTTCACAGTCTCCAAAACACTCTTCAAGCCTCATGAAGGACCTTAGTGTTTTTTAAGACCCAAATGGGTTTTAAAGGTCTGTCAGAGGCTATAAAGGCTCTAATCTCTCCGACATGAATGTGTGACCAATAGTATTCTTGTGCCTCACAGCCTCCAAAACACGTTGTAAGTTTTTTTAAAGACTCAAATGGATTTCGAGGTTTCTAATTTCTCCAACATGAATCGGTGACTAATATTGCTTTTGTGCCTCAGAGCCTCTAGAACACTCTTGAAGCCCCATAGAGGATCTTAACGTTTCTTAAAGATTGGGTTTCAGGGTCTGTCCGAGGCTCTAAAAGCTCTCCAACATGATTCTGTAACTATTAGTGTTTTTATGCCCCACACCCTCCAGAACACCCTTGAAACCTCATTGAGGATCTTCTTGGAACTGTTTGAAATTATGGATTCTACAGGCCACATTCTATAAGAAAATTGTTTTTCCGGGTCGATCTGAGACAATTTTTTTTTCGGGGCTCAAAAAAAGGCAGTGTATAACCTTCCTTTTTTACCAAAAATCGACTACACCAAAATTTCTCGGGAAAACACTTTTTCTTATTAATTTTGGTGCGTAGAATCCAAATCAATTCGTACTTTTTCGATCAGACTTCTCAATCAAAAGTTATAGACTAGAAACCAATTTCGAAAGAAAATTCAAAGGGCTGTAACTTTTGAACTAGTAGCCCAATCTTGGAACTGTTTGAAATTATGGATTCTACAGGCCACATTCTATAAGAAAATTTTTTTTCCGGGTCGATCTGAGACAATTTTTTTTTTCGGGGCTCAAAAAAAGGCAGTGTATAACCTTCCTTTTTTACCAAAAATCGACTGCACCAAAATTTCTCGGGAAAACACTTTTTCTTATTAATTTTGGTGCGTAGAATCCAAAACAATTCGTACTTTTTCGATCAGACTTCTCAATCAAAAGTTATAGACTAGAAACCAATTTCGAAAGAAAATTCAAAGGGCTGTAACTTTTGAACTAGTAGCCCAATCTTGGAACTGTTTGAAATTATGGATTCTACAGGCCACATTCTATAAGTATATAAGTAGAAAACGTTTCCCGGTCGATCTGCGACAATTTTTTTTTCGGGGCTCAAAAAAAGGCAGTGTATAACCTTCCTTTTTTACCAAAAATCGACTACACCAAAATTTCTCGGGAAACACTTTTTCTTATTAATTTTGGTGCGTAGAATCCAAAACAATTCGTACTTTTTCGATCAGACTTCTCAATCAAAAGTTATAGACTAGAAACTAATTTCGAAAAAAAATTCAGAGGGCTGTAACTTGTGAACTAGTAGCCCAATCTTGGAACTGTTTGAAATTATGGATTCTACAGGCCACATTCTATAAGAAAATTTTTTTCCGGGTCGATCTGAGACAATTTTTTTTCGGGCCTCAAAAAAAGGCAGTGTATAACCTTCCTTTTTTACCAAAAATCGACTACACCAAAATTTCTCGGGAAACCACTTTTTCTTATTAATTTTGGTGCGTAGAATCCAAAACAATTCGTACTTTTTCGATCAGACTTCTCAATCAAAAGTTATAGACTGGAAACCAATTTCGAAAGAAAATTCAAAGGGCTGTAACTTTTGAACTAGTAGCCCAATCTTGGAACTGTTTGAAATTATGGATTCTACAGGCCACATTCTATACGAAAATTTTTTTTCCGGGGCGATTTGAGACAATTTTTTTTTCGGGGCTCAAAAAAAGGCAGTGTATAACCTTCCTTTTTTACCAAAAATCGACTACACCAAAATTTCTCGGGAAAACACTTTTTCTTATTAATTTGAGTGCGTAGAATCCAAATCAATTCGTACTTTTTCGATCAGACTTCTCAATCAAAAGTTATAGACTAGAAACCAATTTCGAAAGAAAATTCAAAGGGCTGTAACTGTTGAACTAGTAGCCCAATCTTGGAACTGTTTGAAATTATGGATTCTACAGGCCACATTCTATAAGAAAATTTTTTTTCCGGGTCGATCTGAGACAATTTTTTCTTCGGGGCTCAAAAAAAGGCAGTGACTTCTTACCTTCCTTTTTTACCAAAAATCGACTACATCAAAATTCTCGGGAAAACACTTTTTCTTATTAATTTGGGTGTGTAGAATCCAAATCAATTTGTACTTTTTCGATCAGACTTCTCAATCAAAAGTTATAGACTAGAAAAAAATTCAAAGGGCTGTAACTTTTGAACTAGTAGCCCAATCTTGGGACTGTTTGAAATTATGGATTCTACAGGCCACATTCTAGAAGAAAATTTGTTTTCCGGGTCGATCTGAGACAATTTTTTCTTAGGGGCTCAAAAAAAGGCAGTGTTTTACCTTCCTTTTTTACCAAAAATCGACTACACCAAAATTTCTCGGGAAAACACTTTTTCTTATTAATTTGGGTGCGTACACTTATACACACTTATAATGCGGGGGTTGTAACTTTAGTAATACAGTAATAGTACATTATATATCAAGGTAGAGAAGTCCACTATTATTGCCTGAGCACCAAGATTACATCTCGAGGCGCTTGCGCCGAGGGATGTAAGGTGCGAAGGCAATAATAGACTTCTCTACCGTGGTATATATACTATTTTTTTCACTACTAGCACTTGAAATCCTCTAAATTAACATATTATATTGATAAGAGAGTTAACGGTTGGACAGAATTGTTTGTTTCTTAATTTAACATGTCAATCAAGTACGTGGAAGTACAAGTCAAACAGGCCGTATTTTGTTCTGTCATTGAGATTTTTCAAAGACTAATTTCGTTCGAATTTTTTCAAAATGTGATAATTTTAGGTATGTAATTTCTCTGGAAATTGCGAATGGTGGCAATTACTCGTTTTAGAGAACTTGTCTAAACGTTCATTGAGCGAAATTTCGGGTTGTGTTTTCTAAAAGTGACAGCGTGACAGTTCTCATTATTGACTACTAGTTAATAATAAAAAATTATTAACCACTTTGAACAAATGCCGAGAAAGCCTACTTTACAAGTGGAAAAAAGGTTAATAATCATGTCATCAGACGCTAGTAGTGAAAAAACATTTTTATTTCGTTGATTGATTATGTTTAAATAATGTATAAACAACCCCCAAACTGCCCTTGAATAATACATTTCTGTATGGTTTAAGATTGCCAAATATTTTAAGTAATTCAAACTATAACTTACAGCATACTTATAATGCGGGGGTTGTAACTTTAGTAATACAGTAAACATTTTTATTTCGTTGAGTGATTATGTTTAAATAACGTATAATCAACTCCCCAAACTGCCCTTGAATAATAAATTTCTGTATGGTTTAAGATTTTCTTATTAATTTGGGTGCGTAGAATCCAAATCAATTCGTACTTTTTCGATCAGACTTCTCAATCAAAAGTTATAGACAAGAAAAAAATTCAAAGGGCTGTAACTTTTGAACTAGTAGCCCAATCTTGGGACTGTTTGAAATTATGGATTCTACAGGCCACATTCTATAAGAAAATTTTTTTCCGGGTCGATCTGAGACAATTTTTTTTCGGGGCTCAAAAAAAGGCAGTGTACAACCTTCCTTTTTTACCAAAAATCGACTACACCAAAATTTCTCGGGAAAACACTTTTTCTTATTAATTTTGGTGCGTAGAATCCAAACAATTCGTACTTTTTCGATCAGACTTCTCAATCAAAAGTTATAGACTAGAAACCAATTTCGAAAGAAAATTCAAAGGGCTGTAACTTTTGAACTAGTAGCCCAATCTTGGAACTGTTTGAAATTATGGATTCTACAGGCCACATTCTATAAGAAAAATTTTTTTTCCGGGTCGATCTGAGACAATTTTTTTGCGGGCCTTTAAAAAAGGCAGTACTTTTAAGTTATTCAAATATTTGAGAACAATTTAGACATGTTTAGGGAAAGTTTCCATTGTCACAAAATCAAATATAAAAATCCGACACATCTGAATACAGAACTCGATAGTCTACGTAACTTAAAAACAATAGGGACCTTTCTTATATCCTTAAAACCATGTGTACCAATTTTCAAAGCGATCGCACGTTTTTAAACAAGTTATCATGCACACGGACAAACGGATGGTCAAAAATGGATCTGTTCCAAAATCGCTAGGATTAATTTCAGAAAGGCGTACGTATCATGTGCACGACTTACGATCGCTTTGAAAACTGGTACACGTATTCTTAAGGATATAACTGGTATAAGAAAGGTCCTGGTAGGTACCTCCTATATAATAATAATAATAATAATACGCTTTTACTCCCCTTAAATTTGTATATAACAATAGAAATATAAAAAAAGGTAACCCCATACAAAGTATAACTTGATTTTTTAAGTAGTATTAAGCCTTTTATCTAGTATACTATTTTAAATTTTTAATGTATTTGAGTGACAAGTATTTGAATACTTTTTACTGTATTCGAAAACTTTTCAAAGTATTCGAATACTTTTTATAGTATTCGAATACCTTTGATAGTATTCGAATACTTTTGAAAGTATTCTGCCCACCTCTGGAAGGCAGTTACTGAATTAATAACGGCACGAAAGTAAAGTCGGTGGCTCGCGTGTGAACAGTCGATTGAGAGATTCGTCCCTAACGTAATGGAAACGTGTATAAATTAATGGCATCACGTACGGACGCATCTAACGTAGAAGAAATAAAATCTGCGGTATGATTTTGAGAAATCTGCCGATTCACCTAATCTCCCATTGGGGATTACGCATTTCGCGAGTTGCATAATTTTCCCGTCGAGAAGATAAAATAATGTGGACACTTAACGTAATTGATAGTTCCATTCGTAGAAAAGCTCCCCCAATAAAAATACAAGAAAATTTATTTATCGCGTTTCCGGTAAGAAACAAGCTGGAAAAACAAAAACTATATACATTAGACCCGTAGCATGTTGCCGCAATTATTCATCGCGCAATACATCTAAAGTCATATCGCATCCGTACAGGTTGCCGAAATCGAAATATCTTTTGACTAACAGTTTTCCTTTTAGCATAACAAGGCTCTGTCAACTTCAATATTTGTGCAACACCCGTCGTAGGCGAACAGTAAAATTACATTTAAATGACCGCGGGCTCCCACGGTTTCCCCCAAAGGAACATCTCGGAACTCCCCCCTGAAAACTGATCCCGTAGCGTAACTAGATGTTAACCCCACGGGTTTTCGACCTATATTTCCAAGGATTAGCAATGACAAGGCTAGTATTTCAGGACGTTCCCGATCCCCATTCCGACGCGTTTTATGGAATACCTGCAGTAAAAGGACGAGAGTCGCGTATTGAGAGCGTCGTCGGTCGGTAATTTGTTTTTGAGTTGCAGTCGATGGGGGAATTCGGCCCGAATGCAACGACGTAAAATCGGTTTTATATCGGAACGAGTGTGTTTACGATTCAAGAAAGCGCAAAGCGAAACAGTATCGGCCGTCGGAGGTCTCGATTTCGATTTATTGCCCCAGAAGTTTTGGTTTCCAATAACCGTAAATTGTTACGTAAAATCCACATGTGGACAACGGAATAAAAAATGTTTGCTTTTAAGGGCCGGCCATTAATAGGTCGCCGAAGACAAATGAAGGTTGGACGAAAATCTAAAGCGGGAGATAACTTCATTAACTCTGTTCATTTGTCGATCGATCGGGAGAGCGGAGGTGGTGCGATACAATACCGGAAGCGCTTAATTTTCTTGTTTCCTGCATACGAGGCCCTCAATCAAGACGGGTTCAATTTCGAATTTTTATCTTAGTGAGACCATAGTTAATTGGAATGCAACGCTGGTGCTCTTGTAGTCTGTACACGAAAACGTACGTGAAAATAATTGAACTTAAAGAAATTTCATTTCAAAGTTTAAATAGATACGGGACAATGAGAAAGCTAGTTTGTAATTCTACAAGTTGTGCAATATTGTCATCAAACTCGACCTGGAAAGGTGACAACAATTGGCGGTGTCTGAAAACTTTGAGAAGGCGTGAGTATATCGATTCCGCTTTGACCCCACCGGACACAATTTGGTTCATTAGTTAGCTACTCTCCATGCGAGTCTAATTTTGAAGTTTGAATAGATCGATCTTGGCTCCTTTTGGGCTTCCCCAAGAGGCTATAGCATTTTAATTTCCTTTTTAATGATTCTTATACATTGTGTTCCTAGATTATGTAATATGCAACTGATTCTGTTGAAGAAGATTATGCAGCATAGCTGAGCCGTACAAGTTGTTATAGTTTAATTCGTTCTGTGTGATTAATCACAAGAAATGCCTATCAACTCAAATAAAAGCTACACTAGCACTGTTACATGAGCTATTTTGGTCTCCATGTCACGCATGTCACCAATAATTGCACTTTCGCATTGAGGAAAGTCCTAAATTGTTCAGCAAGTGGAAGCGAATAGATTATATGCCTATTTATAGAATCTACACTAGATTTACGCAGAAGGTACACATAAAACTTTACACAGAGCATCGTCATAGACCTTGCACGCGAAAGAAGCTCAGGGTCTAACTTCAAATTTGAAATTTAGGGTTTGAAGATTGATCGGGTCTTCATTTTAAAATGTTTGGGGTTGCCACCCCCAAAAAACGTCCCAGTGTATGAAACTTATAAAACATCTAAAATCTTTATCGATCACAAAATTTTCAGATTCTTTTCTTCACCCGTTTGAAACCTAGAAGTAATTCAAACTATAACTTACAGCATACTTAGAATGCGGGGGTTGTAACTTTCGTAATACACCGAACATTTTTATTTCGGTGATTGATTATGTTTAAATAACGTATAAACAACCCCAAAACTGCCCTTGAATAATAAATTTCTGTATGGTTTAAGATTGCCAAATATTTTAAGTAATTCAAACTATAACCAACAGGATACTTATAATTGGGGGGTTGTAACTTTCGTAATACACCGAACATTTTTATTTCACTGATTGATTATGTTTAAATAATGTATAAACAACCCCCAAACTGCCCTTGAATAATAAATTTCTGATGGTTTAAGATTGCCAAATATTTTAAGTAATTCAAACTATAACTTACAGCATACTTATAATGCGGGGGTTGTAATTTTCGTAATACAGCAAACATTTTTATTTCGTTGATTGATTATGTGTAAATAACGTATAAACAACCCCCAAACTGCCCTTGAATAATAAATTTCTGTATGGTTTAAGATTGCCAAATATTTTAAGTAATTCAAACTATAACCAACAGGATACTTATAATTGGGGGGTTGTAACTTTCGTAATACACCGAACATTTTTATTTCGTTGATTGATTATGTTTAAATAACGTATAAACAACCCCCAAACTGCCCTTGAATAATAAATTTCCGTGTGGTTTAAGATTGCCAAATATTTTAAGTAAGTAGCTCCGTCCACAGATTTTTGGGAAACTGCATTGAGAGCTCGTGCTCTTCAGTCAAAAGGGGACCATTTTAATAGACCATTTTCCCTTAAACTTCCGGAAGTTTTCGTAACGGGACCATACGGTAAGCGAGGAAGGACCTTTTCACCTAAAAAATTTTAAAAGAACATCTTCCTTCCACAAAAATTTCAACAATTTCCTCCTGCCATAACCTTCAGGGACTCTTATATCAGGTAGATATAATGAACGAGGAGGTATCCCTCAGATAACCTTTCAAATTGTTTCCAATTGACAGGAGCACATAATAAAATAGATTGCTTTCCAGCCTCATTGATAATTTATACTCGCTAGAAGTTACAGAGCAATTTGTATCAGGAGAGTATCTCCTAATGGATACACTGTCTGTAAAGAAAAACTATAAATTTTCTCTGAGAACCGGGAGAACATAAGGAACGAGGTCTTCTTTAGTTTCAAAAGAATAATTTCAACAATTTATGTTTTGATCGAGAGTGGTAAGTAAGAGGTATTTCTGCTCCTAATGCATAAAGTACTCGTTAGAAGCGGGAGAACGTAATAAATTTCCTTTGGCTACTAGGAAAACATAAAAGAGGAGGATTCTTTGTCATGAAGAAGAACCTACTTCCGCTTATACCTTCGGGAGCTTTTGCACCAGGTGAAGAAGAATAAACGACAAGGTGATTCTTTTAGTAACAAGGGGAATTTTCGCCTAAGCTTGATTATCAGGAGAACATAATAAATCAGGGATTCCTTTTCAACACCTTGTTTCCGCTTGTGCGTACGGAAACTTTTGTATCAGGATAATGTAATGATCAGAGATGTGTCTCTTACGATAATAATATTCAGCAGAAGAGAAAACATAACAAACGAGGTCATTTTGTAGTACCAATGGGAGCTTCTCTACTTTCGAAACTTTTATTACCTTTGTACTATATCTCCGACTGTCAGGAGAACATGATAAACCTACGAGAGAGAATATAACGAACGAGGAGGTATTCTTCCTTTTGAAATTGAGCAATCTTCAGAAAGCCTTGTTAATTTCTTCTGGGTATCCGGAGAACATGATAAACGGGGAGGTGATTTGTTAACCACAAAAGAAGCCTTTCAACAGGTTATTCTGTTTAAGCTCACGCAAGGTTTTGTATCAGGAGAATAATATGGAGTGAGAAGTTACTCTTCGCTTCTCTGGCTACCAGGAGAACATATAGTAAACGAGTTTTTCTAGTTTCGCGATGGATGTTTTACCATTTATTTTCGCTTAACCTATTAAAATGAGGACATTCAAGAATAAAATGCAAGAATTTGTGCGTGGGGGCAATCGATTCATATTTAGAATTGTAAATTGTGTACATAATTTGCGAGAAATCATCCGAGAAATAAAGGGCAATTTCGCTGCCAAAGTTTATTAAATGCTACGAATATCCCCTTCTAAAATGTAAATTCCAATTTCTCGTTTTATAAGAAAAGCCGCGGAACTTCACAAATATAATGCGTTGTAATGAAATTGCCATGGGAGGAAGCCACCTACCTTACCAGACATGATTTTGTTTTTTATATTAAATTTTCAATTTGATCACTCTTAGACAGGAACAGTAACAGTAAGCATATTTACCTCAGCAAGGACCCATCTTTTAACTTATTGGTAAAATCCTCTTAGGGCCGCATTAGACGCAATCGGTTCGCGTTTTTCAAAAAAACCAATTTTTGCTATTACCGCAAATCTAGAACTGGTGATTACACCATAAAGTGAACTTAAACTGAAATCGAATGGTATAAACTCGAACGTCTTTCGGGATTTACGTGTTCAATTACAATCAATTTGAATTAGATACGTATGCCCAATTTCGTTCACCACGATCAAAATTTAGTCGTTTTTTACAGAAAAGGCGTGGAATATTGCTCTAATCCTAATTTTAGTTCAATTTTTTTTTTCCGTTTTCTGTTTCTATTTTTCTTAACATTGCAACAATCGTGCGAGGTACCCCAAAACGTTACCATGATATGGTTATGGTCACCAACGAAGTCAATTTCTATCACAATCTCCAGATTTGTTCACTCAGTACTACTGACACAAATTTCCCTATAAATAATGTAGTTTTGACTGGCGACGAGTATCTCTACGGCTAAAAAATTCCACGTTCAAAGAGTCTTTCATTCTGTTGCTTAGGAAAAGTACACATAAATGGCCCTTATTGTTGAATGTCTTTGATAATGAACCAACGCTTGATCGCATTTCGCTTTGTTGCAATTATCGGTGTTTTTTTCACCGGAAGGTCCCCTTGTGCTTGTTAAAACTTTTTTTTCTTCCCCGACAATAACTTTTCTTTTTATTTCGTGCCCTCTCGATAATAACTTCCCCAATTCCATTCACCCATTTGCTCCAAGCGAAATTCGCCCGTTAAGATTGCAAATCACGCGTGGCAACTGTACGAAAAGTGAAGGTTTCATAACTGTTTAGCTCGTTAAGGAAGTTTAATGGAAATCTTAATTTTGATGTCTCGTGTTTTTTTTTCATGTAAATGGGGGTGCATCTACATTTCGGGCCGAAATCAGTTGCAGGATCGCCCTTATGAGAATAACAATTACACCGGACATTAGCTTTTACTACACGCTACTTCGTGATGTTTTTTGGCACTTTTCGCGAATTTTTACGGCGCACGAAATCTTCGCCTGAATTACTTTAACTGCCGGGTGTCGTTTTAAATGTGCCCACGTGAAACAAAAAAAAAACTTCGGAGCAAAGCATAATCGCGCCCGGCTTTCTCGTAATAGGCAAAGTTTTTCTGTAACTTCTTTAATAGGGATGCCGCCGCCGCGCGCCCCCGTCCGCTAATTTCTCCCGTGACCGTTACCGTAACGGAAACGTTTAGCGAAGTCGAGCGAGGGGGTGCGGGGGCGAATAATTTCGACTGAGTACGTGTGTCGAGCTGTTGGAAAACTTGGACTAATTAGTAACTTGTTCGATGGCGGTGCGACATTATTAATACCGCGTCCCCATTGAAATTAATCGTAATGAATGCGACCAAGTCTTGTATATATTCATGCTTGAATTTTAAACGGCGAAAGGAAATAATTCAAACCAGAAGTAGACGCTAAGAAGATGACTCGAATTGTATAATGGCAAAAAACAACGTTGAACATGAATAACGAGCGCACTTCCAACTTAAAGCATAAAATTTAACAGCCGACTACAGATACGGGAATCATTTCCCCGATGTAGTACCTTACCCTTAACATCTGCATATTGTGAATTTTATATTTAAGATAATATCCCCACGCGTTTCCACTTGTTTTCTTAGGCGCGAAATTAAAGCGGAATCCAGGATATTAAAAATATAAAGCTCGAGGATAACAGTTCAACTGCCTCCAGATTCTATATAGGAAGTGTAGAATTTTATAAATCTAATAAGTCCCCTACGTACCATTACGAGTTCGCTTTTTAATAAAAAAGAAAGTTTTTTAATAAAGCTCGCCAAATATCATTCGCCTTTTAAGCTGATTGCGGAATTCGTTCTCTTACCGAACTACCCTCAGATCCGCTATCCTTTTCTTTAACGAAGGTTGTAATGTTCGGTCGGAAAATGAGCGATTACTAATGTTTCCCTTTCTCAGTAGTGGTCCAAATGGTAAAGAAAACAAGAAAAGTACAAAATTTAAGGGAAGCGCATTCCTTTGGTGATCATGAGCACTTTACGGGTATGTTTTGTCGTACGGCACACCACACATGTAATATAAAAAATCGAGCGGAACGTAACGCATATCGTAATTGCAGCAAGTAGATAAAGATTTCAAATTAATTAGGTGACTGAGACCAAATTAAATTGTAAATAATGAATTATCATTATATGTACTGGATTATTAAAATCATAGCGTAATAGTAAAACGATATACAAGTACGAAATGAGTGAATAACTAATAAACTATCATCAAATTTAATGCGATACACAGCTCCCCCTTCCAACGAATTAATCACTTGCTCACTGAGTAATGGCGTTTTATTTGAATTTATTTCGCAACACAGTTAGCCGCGTTATTTATTTTAGCTACATTATTTCTACATCGTTGGCTACGTAATTTCGCCAAATCCACGTTACACGCAATAATCCGCCATTGCTTAACCGGCAATTTATAGTTGGACCGTTTCGGTTCAATCATATAGATGTATTTAAAATGGCCATGAAATATTATAACCCGCCCGTAAATTTTAAAACGTCTAAAATCCCATCAACGCTTTACGGCCGTTTGTATTAGTATTCTCGCATCGATATCAGTTAATGACGATCATTGTCGAGTTGATCGATTGTGAAGTAGTTAAATTCGTTGAATTAGGCGCGCGTTTCGAAATAAAACGAACAATGGTGCGATACGAGAGTTTGCCGAGTAGAATCGTTACGTGTGTACCTCCTTAGCTATAAACTTGAAATTTGCCTTTCAACGACCCGGTTTGCGATTAGCGGATTTAAAAGAGAACGCTTCGGCCCGTAACTCGAGGAGCTCGGCGCGACGTATTAGCGAATTTTTTTAATTACGAGGGCGATTTTTTACTTGTCGGACGATAAAGGCTAAATAGTTTCACGCGAACGAGCGAAAGTTAATTAAGCCGAAAAGGTCAACGACGTAAAGGTGACATTCTCTTACGGCCGTTAGTATCTTCGCTAAATTGGCGGGGCGTTGATCGATCTATCCGAACCAGACGAATTGGGGACCTGCCTTATTAAACTTTGTGTTAATGTGATTGGTACATAAAAATGTTTAAAAGCAGTAGCAAGTAGAAAAACCGGGATGAACCTATACGGGGGGGGGGCAATGACAGTAATATCACTGAAGTTCTTAAACTTTACTTTGCCGGTTCCGTATAATATACATAGTCTCGGAGAGTCATAAAGAAAAGGATATCTAATATCTTTTTCCTTACATTTATGACAGGATTTTCGTGTACTGGTGGGTATGGCAGGCACCCCGGTGTCACATTCTCCCTCAAACGTTCCGTTCGTTTCTTCCATTGTGGCATGTGCGACCAAAATTGAGTAGATGCGTGTGAATCTAACACCGGAGAGTCTGGGAGGTATGGAATACCCCTCAGTATACTAAGAGTCTAGGATAGTAATAGAAAAATGAAATTCCAATGTCTAAACGATCCTGGGAAAGAACGTAACATCGGGGGATGTGGGGCTAAGTCCGGTCAAAATACACATTCACCCTTGCATAAATTCCCAAGAAGCTGAAAATTTATACGAACGTTAGGGATACCATCATAATGAAATTGTGAAAAGTCCCCATCGATCCCGTGTGTGCAAAAAAGTCAAACTATGATTATTATTATTATTATTATTATTATTATGATAAGTGCCCGTCTTTCTGCTTTTTTTTCATGGTACCAACAAAATGCCATTAGTCGTCAACGTTCTCTGGTATTGAAAACATGTGGTACAGTAGGACCTCGATTATCCGAACTAATTGGGACCGGTAGTGCTTCGTATAATCAAATGTTCGGTTAATCAAACGGCATTTTCAAAATACAATCAAAAAGTGATTGCAAATTTGAATCAACCCTATAATATTATGTTTTCAATTGTAGTATATTAAGTATCAAGGGATTAAAAAGAGTTTTTGTTCCCGAGAGAATGGTTTAAAGGGCTTTAATATTCTTAAGGGAACAAAAACTAGTTTAATCCAGTGTTGCTTATACTATTTTTTCCGATACCGACCGATTTAAATCCATTTTTCCATGAATTTTTCACAAAAAAAACAAAAATGAGGGATTAAAATTTTTTTAATCCTTAGGGATTAAAATTACCTGTTAATGCACAAAAATGAGGGATTAAATTCAATAAAACCATGTAGGTATTGGAAAAATAAATTGTGTAGTAAAATGACTTAGATTGTATACAATACCCTCTAAGAATGGCGTTGGAAGTTAATTGCTAATGTCTTGGAACCAATCCACACACTATTTTTTGCAACTGCAAAAAGGGATGTAAATTCGCCTGCAAAAAAGTAGCTTTATTTTGTTCACCAGCATGCACCAGGTGTCAAGGCCAATCGTGCTCAAATTTTGAATCTTCAACAGAAGAAGATCTTTACATCGACGGCGAAACACCTGATGTTCACTGTTTGAACAATTTACGTCGACTCAGGAAGAAGAAGGCGTAGAAAATCGAGAAGTTTATGGAGAAACAAAAGACGAAAAAGAAGAATAAATTGAATGAGAACGCCTATTGTTCTACTAGGATTAAATAAAATAGACCGCGGAGTAGGCCTACTGGGGAAGCCACGTTAAAAAAAACGCGTCAAGTACACTACCTCACAGGTGGTAATTGAGTTTAACGTAGGTGATGCATAATGTGCCAAATTCTCAAAAGTTAATTGCCAGAGTGGAAAGAATTGGTTCTGATGTTTTGGAATCTTCCATTTGTAATCGAGTAGGTCTGTAGAATTGCTCAATATTAGGCACTTCGAGTAAATATCAGAAGTAAACCCATCAACTTTCTGATGAAGAGGAGTTGTCGGATAGGAAAAATATTTGATGGTTTTAGATTAGGTTGTAATTTAGTGGGGCGGCCTACCATAAGTGTAACTTCAACAAAAATCGGTGTGCTCTTTCCGCGCGAAGTGAATCTTAGGATAACAGGAGACAAGGATAACATTGTTGCCCGCGTCTTTGCGTGTCACTATTATGGCCCTTAAAATACTAACACTAATCTCTATGGTGCGGCTATGACTTCCCTAAGGATAATGCAATTTTGTTATTGTAAAACTTGTGGCATCAGTTACTTCCTACCGTGGTGTGCTATTTGCGCTACAAGACAAAGGAAGATCGAAATAATGTCAGCCAAAATGATCGATCGCATCTCTTTCTCTCAATCAGCTTAATAAACTAGAGCAGCTCGGCGTACTTTCGCAACGAACCACATAAGTTTTACTCCACCAAAGTAGAAACATATAATTTAACCTTTTAAAAGATTTATTGTTCGTTTTTCTTTCGGCTCCTTAGAGAGATAGGGTAACTACGTCTTCCTGTGTTCTTTTTTACGCCAAAGGGACGTGGGTGATTAGTCGTTATCTGGTTAGCGGTAAATACGGCCGGGAGTGTGAGAAACTAGTGCTGTGTGACTCGCATAATGTTGCCGATTAATTTGCGTTTCACAGTCGGAAAATAAATGACTAAGGTCGGTGCAACTAATTGAATACGTCAGAAAGATCGCGGGTACTTTAATATTGCAAATGAATGGACAAATATTAACTGCAAACGCAGATTTGGCTCGATGATTGTTACGGATTATGCATTTAAACAGGCGAATACATGTCTGCCCCGTAATAATGCTATTTTACAAACTTTAAGTTACAGCCCTTTGAATTTTTTTTCGAAATTGGTTTCTAGTCTATAACTTTTGATTGAGAAGTCTGATCGAAAAAGTACGAATTGATTTGGATTCTACGCACCCAAATTAATAAGAAAAAGTGTTTTCCCGAGAAATTTTGGTGTAGTCGATTTTTGGTAAAAAAGGAAGGTTATACACTGCCTTTTTTTGAGCCCCGAAAAATAAAATTGTCTCAGATCGACCCGGAAAAAAAATTTTCTTATAGAATGTGGCCTGTAGAATCCATAATTTCAAACAGTTCCAAGATTGGGCTACTAATTCAAAAGTTACAGCCCTTTGAATTTTTTTTCGAAATTGGTTTCTAGTTTATAACTTTTGATTGAGAGGTCTGATCGAAAAAGTACGAAATGATTTGGATTCTACACATCCAAATTAATAAGAAAAAGCGTCTTCCCAAGAAATTTTGGTGTAGTCGATTTTTGGTAAAAAAGGGAGGTTATACACTGCCTTTTTTTGAGCCTCGAAGAAAAAATTGTCTCAGATCGACCCGGAAAAAATATTATCTTATAGAATGTGGCCTGTAGAATCCATAATTTCAAACAGTTCCAAGATTGGGCTACTAGTTCAAAAGTTACAGCCCTTTGAATTTTTTTTCGAAATTGGTTTCTAGTCTATAACTTTTGATTGAGAGGTCTGATCGAAAAAGTACGAAATGATTTGGATTCTACGCATCCAAATTAATAAGAAAAAGCGTCTTCCCAAGAAATTTTGGTGTAGTCGATTTTTTGTAAAAAAGGAAGGTTATACACTGCCTTTTTTTGAGCCCCGAAAAAAAAAATTGTCTCAGATCGACCCGGAAAAAAAATTTTCTTATAGAATGTGGCCTGTAAAATCCATAATTTCAAACAGTTCCAAGATTGGGCTACTAGTTCAAAAGTTACAGCCCTTTGAATTTTTTTTCGAAATTGGTTTCTAGTTTATAACTTTTGATTGAGAGGTCTGATCGAAAAAGTACGAAATGATTTGGATTCTACGCATCCAAATTAATAAGAAAAAGCGTCTTCCCAAGAAATTTTGGTGTAGTCGATTTTTGGTAAAAAAGGAAGGTTATACACTGCCTTTTTTTGAGCCCCGAAAAAAAAAATTGTTTCTAGTTATAACTATTGATTGAGAAGTTTGATCTAAAAAGTACGAATTGATTTGGATTCTACGCACCTAAATTAATATCAAACTTTGTCAGTTTACTTGGTGTATTTGCTCGCTCGCTCGCAGTCGACGCGGGCACGTTTCGGTTACACGAAAAGGATCGAGTTTCTTTACGCTAATTTGGAAGCGATTGTTTATTTAAACCCGACCATTAGATCAATAGCGGTTTAATTATTCAGACGTATCTATCTATTGTCGGATTTTTTATTCATAAATGATTGAGAGCACGATTATGTGCCATCGATTGTTTTGTTTTACTACAGTCCGGATACTAACGTAATTAATCCGTATGGTAAGGTGATGACTTCAATAATTAACGACATGGTTCGTATGGAAGAGCACATAAAAAAAGAAGATAACAACCCTTAATCAGCAGTTAATACTACAAGCTCTCGGAACTCCCTAAGTGTATTATGTGCGAGGTTTAACTTTCTCGCGAACGGTCTCATTAACGCAGTAATTAATGTAGTGGTACAAAATCTGATTTTCGAAACTAATTTCTACGAAAGCGTTCCGGAGCAATCTGGAGATGACGACGGTGATGACACTTCGAAAATCGGAGAGTGAAATAATATCGGCACCGGCCTAAGCTCCCCGGCGAATTCAAATTGCGAGGCCAAAGGAGATCGGGATTCAATTTAATATTCGCAGTCGCCCCCCCCCCTCTGTTTTAATCGGCGATCCCGTTCCAATTTCGTGGACCGGCGCGAAAGGGGTTTAAGTGACAATACGGCGATGTCTGTACTGGTCATGCGAGACCGCAAGAGGTAAGAAGGGAAGTTTAGGGTTAAACATGCAATTCTCCATAAATTGTAACTATGTTATAAACGTCGCCTTTTCACGACCCTCCTCCGTCCAAGTTTATGTAATGGCGCAGGATTTGGTGCTGGAATTGACATTTTGAACTGTTTCTAACCTTCGCTTTTATTGAGTCAACGTTCCCGCTTTCCATTTAATAATTTTCCCTGTACGATGACGATACTAACTTGTATGGGTGAGCGATGCGTGCATTTTTTCGTGTGCGAATGCTACAAAGCAACTTTAATCTAAAGAAGCGTAATTAATCACGCTAACGGGTTACGCTAAATCTAAATCTCAGGCACGATGCTATTCTCATTTGATACGAGCATAAATTGAATGTTGGTTTGACAATTTGACGTTATATCGTCGGCGGTTTGCACTTTGATGCGTTTCCCATTTGATTAGGACGAACACGGCAAGTTTCGGAGTACATCTCTCCGGCGCGTCTCCCATAACCTCGCTCACGTGTCTTTAATGGATAAACTATGCTAATCACATTGTTGATACATTATAGGGTTTCCTTTATCCCCAAATTAGATTAGATCGAATTGATGAAATGCTCGCAATAGTTTTAGAGTTTGCAAAGTTTCGACTTGAACAATTCGCCTGTGCACTATATCTTGATTCTGTAAACGCGACATGGTTCCTCTGTCACTGAAAGTTGTACGCGAGTACAAAGAGAGATTGCTTTAATTCTCGCATCTAATTTTTCGACTCGCTCTCCGAAATTTTCCACTACAAAGGGCTTGTTTAAAACTTCTCTATGAATACCAATGTTAACGCAATTCGAAGAGTTTTTTGTCTGCAGTTAAAACTATAACAATAGAACAATAAAAGGAAACTGTAATATTTGTTTTCCATTTATTCCTAATTGACGTTAATATTTCGTTAAACGTTGTGTCTATAGGTAAATATGAAAAGTTTCTCTAGGGCCGTCTGCTTGTTTATGGAGGCCACGAATTCTGCCTTAAACACTTTAAAGTATTGTTGACTTTTCTGTGAATACCTTTGTTAACGCACCCGTGTGAGCAAATTCGCTCGGTGTAGCTCACTAATATTACCAGTTTTACCTCAAAATGATGGAATGATCCATTTGTAAATACGGCAAATTTCTAATTGGTCATCCATGTATATATACAGGCGGCGAATGAGACTCTATTCCCATCTTCTCACACTAACGAAGTTTTATTTGTTACAGGTATGTCCACAAAGACAGTCATAGGAATGCCCGGGTAAGTTAATGGTCAACATTTCGGGTGGAATAACTATCATAGCCGAACCATACGAGTTTATCTTTCCATAATACAATGGGGAAAAGTGTCGAAATTCCCAAAACGTCCTCCAGCTCTGTACTAACAAGGTCCATCTCCACAATACCCCGCTTCGGGGTGCAATATTTGTTCGTCGACGTTGTTGCCCGGAATTATCCTATCGTCAAATCTGGTAGTTTCCCGAGCGTATCCACTCACGCAATGTCATTATTTGACCAATCTAGGCGGCCCGATTCGGTGTACATAATCGCGTAAATCTAGGAAATATCGTTTATTTTCCTCAACGTAAATATTTGCGTTACTGCTAAACTCCGCACCGATAATTTCGAGTTTAACGTTCTTTATTAATCGGCGGATTATTAAGCGCTTATGAAATAGTCGCTCCGCGAAAAATGATGACCTGGAATAAAATGGAAATATGCGGACGCGGTAAATGCGCCGTTAGCACGTTTTCAATCGACACTGCGCAAATAATGTCATTTGTGTTTGCATTTGTATGTGCGGATTTTATTATTATTTTTTATCTAGGTTTCGACGTATACGTGTGCGGTAATAACGGGGGGTATTCGTTATAATTGGACGCTAACACCCATTTTGCGAGTTTACGACTTTGGGGATTAACTTTTGGACATATCTGTGTCGGTCGGCGAGGGGTTCTTTCTAAGTTTAATTAGCCTCAGCTTGATGTTTATATCCTTTCGTTCTAGTCTAATTCCGTGTTAATTAATTTTCCCCCCCGACCTTTTTCTCGTCCAAGATAAATGCCATTTAAACAGTTTTTCTACGCTATTTTCAGGGGGCAGTTGGAGTAAAGTTTTAATTTTATTTATCTTTAAAGTGGATTGTGAGGACAACCTCCGCACTGAATCAGAATCTGACTGCTTTACTATATGGTCTTCAATTTTACCCATAAGGGAGTTTAGAAATATTTTCTGTTACGATATCGGTAAATACGGTAAACTTCTCGTGGGTCATACGCAGTATATGAGCAGGAAGATTTGAGTATTTAAGAAACTTGTTTTGAAGAGTCGTGAAGTGCTCGTATGAATTCCTAAAAAGCTTAACAGCTTTAAGGGTCTGTGGAACCCTTTAAGAGTTTTTAGTACACTCTAATGTGCTATACTGTGTAATTTACATCATCTAAGAATGTTTACGGATATAAAACCCTTCAAAACTTGTTACGTGCCTATATAAAGAACAGTTAGCAGCCTTCAAGAATCATCCAGAGAAACCTTTTTTGATTTAATTAAAAATTGTTGGCCTGGAGATGCCAAAAAGAGGCGCTCTATTGGCAGACACCTTGTGTATTATTAATACCATTTCTACATCAATGTTTCAAGATCATAAAAACAGGGACAGTGTAAATAAGGAATCATTTGCAAGCACCCTCTCTGCTCTTCTAATACTAACAGATATATCTTTGCGTGCGATGCTCTCCTAATATAAAGGGTATGTTTTAAAATTGAAGTATTAGGATAACTAGTGAGGTGAAAATAGAAAATTAATCATTGCATGACAGCTCCTCGCCTGCCTATAGTGTTATATTCTTCAAAACTGTTGTATCAAGGCCATAGGAGGGCATCAAGGAAGTCTAAAGATTGTTGGGTTGCGTTCTATGCCTTCAAGAAACCAATTTCTAAAAAAATTCAAAGGGCTGTAACTTTTGAACTAGTAGCCCAATCTTGGAACTGTTTGAAATTATGGATTCTACAGGCCACATTCTATAAGAACATTTTTTTACGGGTCGATCTGAGACAATTTTTTCTTCGGGACTCAAAAAAAGGCAGTGTATTACCTTCCTTTTTTATCAAAAATCGACTACACCAAAATTTCTCGAGAAAACACTTTTTCTTATTAATTTAGGTGCGTAGAATCCAAATCAATTCGTACTTTTTCGATCAGACTTCTCAATCAAAAGTTATAGACTAGAAACCAATTTCGAAAAAAAATTCAAAGGGCTGTAACTTTTGAACTAGTAGCCCAATCTTGGAACTGTTTGAAATTATGGATTCTACAGGCCACATTCTATAAGAAAATTTTTTTTCCGGGTAGATCTGAGACAATTTTTTTTTCGGGGCTCAAAAAAAGTCAGTGTAATACCTTCCTTTTTTACCAAAAATCGACTACACCAAAATTTCTCGGGAAAACGCTTCTTCTTATTAATTTACGTGCGTAGAATCCAAATCAATTCGTACTTTTTCGATCAGATTTCTCAATCAAAAGTTATAGACTAGAAACCAATTTCGAAAAAAAATTCAAGGGGCTATAACTTTTGAACTAGTAGCCCAATATTGGAACTATTTGAAATTATTGATTCTACAGGCCACATTCTATAAGAAAATTTTTTTTCCGGGTCGATCCGAGACAATTTTTTCTTCGGGACTCAAAAAAAGGCAGTGTATTACCTTTCTTTTTTTACCAAAAATCGACTACACCAAAATTTCTCGGGAAAACGCTTTTTCTAATTCATTTAGGTGCGTAGAATCCAAATCAATTCGTACTTTTTCGATCAGACTTCTCAATCAAAAGTTAGACTAGAAACCAATTTCGAAAAAAAATTCAAAGGGCTGTAACTTTTGAACTAGTAGCCCAATCTTGAAACTGTTTGAAATTATGGATTCTACAGGCCACATTCTATAAGAAACATTTTTTTCCGGGTCGATCTGAGACATTTTTTTTGAGGGCCTCAAAAAAAGACAGTGTGTAACTTTCCTTTTTTACCAAACATCGACTGTACCAAAATTTCTCGGAAAAACACTTTTTCTTATTAATTTTGGTGCGTAGAATCCAAAACAATTCGTACTTTTTCGATCAGACTTCTCAATCAAAAGTTATAGACTAGAAACCAATTTCGAAAAAAAAATTCAAAGGGCTGTAACTTTTGAACTAGTAGCCCAATCTTGGAACTGTTTGAAATTATGGATTCTACAGGCCACATTCTATAAGAAAATTTTTTTCCGGGTCGATCTGAGACAATTTTTTTTTCGGGGCTCAAAAAAAGGCAGTGTATAACCTTCCTTTTTTACCAAAAATCGACTACACCAAAATTTCTCGGGAAAACGCTTTTTCTTATTAATTTAGGTGCGTAGAATCCAAATCAATTCGTACTTTTTCGATCAGACTTCTCAATCAATAGTTATAGACTAGAAACCAATTTCGAAAAAAAATTCAAAGGGCTGTAACTTTTGAACCAATAGCCCAATCTTGGAACTGTTTGAAATTATGGATTCTACAGGCCACATTCTATAAGAAAATTTTTTTTCGGGTCGATCTGAGACAATTTTTTTTTCGGGGCTCAAAAAAAGGGAGGGTATAACCTTCCTTTTTTACCAAAAATCGACTACACCAAAATTTCTCGGGAAAACGCTTTTTCTTATTAATTTAGGTGCGTAGAATCCAAATCAATTTGTACTTTTTCGATCAGATTTCTCAATCAAAAGTTATAGACTGAAACCAATTTCGAAAAAAAATTCAAAGGGCTGTAACTTTTGAACCAATAGCCCAATCTTGGAACTATTTGAAATTATGGATTCTATAGGCTCCATTCTATAAGAAAATTTTTTTCCGGGTCGATCTGAGACAATTTTTTTTTCGGGGCTCAAAAAAAGGCAGGGAACTGTTTGAAATTATGGATTCTACAGGCCACATTCTATAAGAAAATTTTTTTCCGGGTCGATCTGATTCAATTTTTTTTTTCGGGGCTCAAAAAAAGGCAGTGTATAACCTTCCTTTTTTTACCAAAAATGGACTACACCAAAATTTCTTGGGAAAACGCTTTTTTTATTAATTTAGGTGCGTAGAATCCAAATCAATTCGTAATGCCTTGTTTTAATATCAAACTCGCCCTCCAAAATTGTAGTGATAGACTAACTTTAAAAAGACCTTTAAAAAGGGCTTAAAGGTCTTCATAATTTTCCAATTTTCCACGAGCCTCGAAGTGTACATGGCCTTTATGATTCTATTCTTTCTTTAAATCCGTTAAGGGTCTTTCACAGTCTCCTCTTTTTAAGCGTAAAGCCTTTAACACATTTGTAAGCCAATTAGAGCTTCTAAGAATCTTGAAGAACCAATAAGATCTATCAGCCCAACGTTTACTGTTTGTCTTCAGAACTCTACAACATTTTCTATGTTTTCAAAAGGTTTCACGATCCCACGGAAGCCTAATAAAGGCCCTTAAGGACTAAAGTTTTTAAGAATCTCCATGTGTCTTTCAAATCTTTCAATTTTGCTTAGACGTTTGAAGAGCCTTTCCCTCCTTACTACGCGTTAATTGATTCTTAAAATCATTGAGAACTGATAAAGGTTTCAAGGGCTTTGAAAGGTCTTTTTTCCTTACATTCAAAGTAGAGTATTTGGGAGTAGTATTAGGAGTCTTAAAAGTTGCCACTGTTTAAGAGATTTAAATGCTGCACAACCTCTGTGACCCCATAACAACCTTTAGGGGCTCAAGAGTAGCCAGAAACCCCCGATCTATAATTAGTGTTTGGAAGCCTTTAAAAATCTTCAAGAGCACAACCTTTATTAGGTTTTATGAAATTCAGAAATGTACCTCAGCTTTTAAGGGTTTCCAAGGCTCCTTCAAATTCAAATTTAAAATCGTAATTAGTAGAAGGAAACCGTCTGAGGTGGGTTCCAGAGGGATGAAGTTACCTTAGGCTTTTGCGCAGGACCCGCTTGACCCGACGTTTTACCCTCGAGCTTCCTGGCGATCGCTACCAGTCCTATTCTTTTTGAGAATAGCAGCTGACCTAGGTCCTTGAATAAGGCCCTGTCACGGGACTACTTTTGAGGGATTGTGGGTCCCCTTTGGCCAGAAGTCCAGAAAGGGTTTGTTTGCAGCATCGTCCATACAACCATACAAACTACCAACCGCGCACGATCGGCGACCTTTTGTAAGCAAATACGCAAAGTTTCCTGTTGGTCGCCCAGATGTGTGCATGGAGCATAGTGGTAGTTTATGGATAGGTGATTCTAGGATTGCTCCGTTATTTTGACATACATTACATTTACATTCTTTTAAACTTTTAAACGATCGTGACAATAATCATTCTTATTATCTTAGTGTAACTGTATTTCACAATTAGTTCCATTATCTAAGTGACAGTGTATCGAGGTTAGCTTGTTGGATTACATCCAACCCTCCCGTCGTTTTATGTAATCCCAGGAGGTCTCTATCGCGAAAAGAGCTGGCGCTGTAGTACCGAATCGATGTTCAAAACTAAATTAAATACTAAACAAATGTCGCATTTCCGGTTACGAGCGTGTTTACTGCAGGAAAAATAATTTTACGACTCAGGGAATACACAGATTCCAAAGGAAATTGTAACTGCTGATATCGTGCCATCGAAGTAACACATAAAACTAATTCCGGTCGCGACAAAGTGGAACTAAGCCATTTACGTATTATGTGATTTGTCGCGAATTTAAAAACGCCGGCCATTGTCAGGCCGACAAAGCGAAACTTTTACGATACATTTTCTTAGTCGGGCGACGCTTACTCGAAATGAAAATCTCCAAGAAGCGCGGGCGCTCCCGGAAAAAATGTACGAAATATGCGATGACATCCATAAACAAAATTGAACCCCAACGCCCCTAGGAAAAAAGAAACTCGTTGGACGAAATCTCACGTGAGGGAACGGTTTAAATTTTTGCATTACGAGTGTCTCGTAAATTTCGAAGTTATGGCGCAAATGAAGTTGGGAACTGCGATATTGCACATCCGAAAACAGTAAACGAATCATCCATCGGCTTTATCAGGTTTAAAATGCCGAACACGTAATGGGTATTACGACTTTAGTAGGAGCAAAAAAAAAACTGATAGTTTTCGCGATGTGTGCACGAGCCCTGAATGGGGAATTCGCGTGTATGTATAAACTTTAAATGATGTCGCCGTACTACAAAGCTACATCCTGTTAAATTTTTACGCATCTCTGAATCTGTTACAAATGCATAAACAAAGCGAAATATGAACGAAACGACGTCGTAATGTAGGCGATAAAAGATATTTCTGCATATGCTTATAACTCCAGAAATTTCCACGGATTCACTGTTTGTAAGCTTATTTGTATCCTCCTCGTATTCCAATATGTTTAGATTTTTTTTATTTGAAATCAAGGATCTCAAATATTTGCCTAAATTATGAAATAAAGTAGCTCTAGCGTATTTTTTCGTCTCGTGCCTGCTCAAGCGTGCCGCAAACGTGAGATGAATAATTACGGCGATTGCCAGGTTTTTTTTGTTGACGCGTATACGTCGACGTCACCAACCCGCGTGGGCGTGCTATGCTTTTGAAACTTTAACCTGGTAGCGCTACTCAAAAGTTAAGAGCAAATGCTGTTACCGGTTAACGATGTTCAAGAGATTGGACAAAAGTGCATTTTTCTGAACGCCATCTATGCACCGGAAACGAAACCGCTCTCTCACTGTGCAATAGTGCCCAATTAAAGTGCGGAGTGATATTGTGTAAACGCAACATTTATGCATTATTAATTGAATTTTGGCTTTTAGTTATTCGCCATTAATATTATGAAATAATGAAGAGGTAATTAGCGTTTCCGGTTTTTCTACGAACCAAATATAATGCTCGTACGCCCGTACTCGCGTTTCATTATAATTGAATTTGAATTTATTGGCACAGCTCAATACGGGATTAGCACATTATTATTATTGCATTCGGTAATATTTTTAAATAATTGGGTACAGTTTCATGCGCAGATAAGCTTCCCCAACCTTGAATTCTATAGAAATATATCTCAAATGCATAAACTTGTATGGATCGGCGATGAAATGCATTATACAAAATATTTTGATACCAGTAACTTATACGACACGTTAGATCTAGTTTTAGTACCGGTAGGTTAGGTTATTCAATAATTGTAGAATCCAGTTTCGGGTTTAGATGGTTCATTGTGAAGTTCCTAGGATCCGTAGGTGTTTTTGGAGTCCTCAAACACCTTACAGCAGTTATCTATAGTTCTGAGTGTCTTTCTAGTTTGAAAGTTGAGAAAAGCTGGATATTATGATTAGTATTAAAACTCAGATCTTATAGAATGTGGCCTGTAGAATCCATAATTTCAAACAGTTCCAGGATTGGGCCACTAGTTCAAAAGTTACAGCCCTTTGAATTTTTTTCGAAATTGGTTTCTAGTCTATAACTTTTGATTGAGAAGTATAATGGAAAAAGGACGAATTGTTTTGGATTCTACGCACCAAAATTAATAAGAAAAAGTGTTTTCCCGAGAAATTTTGGTGCAGTTGATTTTTGGTAAAAAAGGAAGGTTACAGCCCTTTGAATTTTTTTTCGAAATTGGTTTCTAGTCTATAACTTTTGATTGAGAAGTCTAATCGAAAAAGTACGAATTGTTCTGGATTCTACGCACCAAAATTAATAAGAAAAAGTGTTTTCCCGAGAAATTTTGGTGCAGTCGATTTTTGGTAAAAAAGGAAGGTTATACACTGCCCTTTTTTGAGCCCCGAAAAAAAAATTGTCTCAGATCGACCCGGAAAAAAATTTTCTTATAGAATGTGGCCTGTAGAATCCATAAATTCAAACAGTTCCAAGATTGGGCTACTAGTTCAAAAGTTACAGCCCTTTGAATTTTTTTCGAAATTGGTTTCTAGTCTATAACTTTTGATTCAGAAGTCTGATCGAAAAAGTACGAATTGTTTTGGATTCTACGCACCAAAATTAATAAGAAAAAGTGTTTTCCCGAGAAATTTTGGTGCAGTCGATTTTTGGTAAAAAAGGAAGGTTAATAATCACTGTCTTTTTGAGGCCCGAAAAAAAATTGTCTCAGATCTACCCGGAAACAAAATTTTCTTATAGAATGTGGCCAGGAGAATCCATAATTTCAAACAGTTCCAGGATTGGGCTACTAGTTCAAAAGTTACAGCCCTTTGAGTTTTCTTTCGAAATTGGTTTCTAGTCCATAACCTTTGATTGAGAAGTGTAATCGAAAAAGTACGAATTGTTTTGGATTCTAAGCACCAAAATTAATAAGAAAAAGTATTTTCCCGAGAAATTTTGGTGTAGTCGATTTTTGGTAAAAAAGGAACTGCCTTTTTTTCAGCCCCGAAAGAAAAATTGTCTCAGATCGACCGGGAAAAAAATTATTTTCTTACCGATTTGGATCCCGCTTAAGTAACCTTTGAACTGAATTCTTATTTATATTCGTTTTTATCGCAATGCATATTCGACATTCTGACATGTTTGTAATCCACTAGTTCAGATGGAAGTTAATTCCTGTGCTGAATTTCTCATTGCCTTAGCTCTTTATTTTTTTTCTGTAGTAGATGTCTTATTACAATTAGTTATTTGTTTTGCCGTCCGAGGTCGGGCAGAAGTTTTTTTTTCGGCGCACGCATTTCTAAACGAGATTCGGTTACTTGCAAGAACGTACACGTCATAACAGTTACTCGACAATTGTTTTGTCGGCCTTGTTTGGCATTTTTATTGGAGAAATCTACCTTAAGTAAAAGCAGGGCGCCGACTAACTGAATTATAAATGGGGGCAGCAAATATAATCACGTTCGCACAAATCGTCGCGTTTAGAAGAGCACGTAAGCGCATTAAACGCATCTTTTAACTTCCGATCGTTACAATAAAGATCCGATGTCTATCTAGCGTCGCTTAATATTTGCTGAATATGCACGGGATGAACGCGAAAACTTCGTAAACCAAACTATGTTAAAAGAAGTAAAAGGCCTTAAAGTGTTTAGATCGTATCGGAAAACGTACTGATGAGGTATCTAACAAATTGAAAGGAACAAACTGGAATTTTCCTCAAACACACACAAAAAAAAATCAGTTAATCAAGCGGGGTTTCAGTTGAACGACGACGAATTCTTGTCTTAACTCGATACTCCGCCTTAGGTGCTCCCTTTATTCGGCCGCTTTAAGTTTATTATCGCGCGCCCTCTAAAATTACAACTAAACGAAAATTGGACTGTGGCAGGAAAAAGGAACCATAATTTGGTTTACGCGCGTCACTTGATCGTAATTCAAATAAAGGCGGGCTGGGAAGGGGAAGGGGGGGTTAAGGTGAGAGAGATCCACACAATAGTGTGGTCGAAAAACAACCTGGGGGCTCTCTAGTGTGTTCAATTCAATTTAATTGTGCTAGTGAAACAAAGTTAAACTAGCAACTTTCGCAGAGCGCATTACAATGAAGCCTTTGAATCAAACATGCAGTGTAAGCTCTTTGTTCCAAATAAACATTCGCTAAATTTTACTTTTTAATAAGACAACGCTTTTATCAAGCTACTTCTAAGTACAAATAAAGTGCTTTTTAAAGTTTTAAAGAACCACTTTCGCCTAAATGCACACTGTAAACATCCCACTTTAGAATTCCGTTTATTTTATTTTCGAATTCCTGCCGAATTCAGCCCTCGCTCAGAATTACTGGATTAGGTTGATTTAACGAAACAAGCTCGCCAAACGTGAAACACTCATGAACGGTTACTATATCCCATCAAGACTATGACTAATTAACACTTAGATATATGTAGATTGACGATAGGGTTCCTCGAGGTTTCCGTCCTTTTAATAGCACAAACGTTATTAAGGGGTGACATTTTATCCTTGTATTTTTAGATTGACGGCTTTCATTTCAGCACTTTGGGTGCAATTAAAAACCGATTTGTAAATCATTGACACCCTTTCCCCAATCTCGAATGTCCATGAACTTGGCAGGCCTACTACAGCAGACCATAGTTCTACTTACTCATATCGTTAGTGCTCCGTTAGTGCACGTTAGTGCCGCTGAAGAAATCGTTAGTGCATAAAAGGAAACTTACTATTTTTAAAAAATATTTGTGGGCCTGCTAACTTCATGCCAGCAGACCCATTTGAGAAAATCGATTCAATCTTTGCACTAGTTAAACTAGCAGCGTTAGTAGCGTGAAGTTGGCAGGTCCCAATAAGTCAAGTTTAATTTTGAGGTGGTTTGGTACCTTTTTGACGCGGATCACTTGCAGCACTAACGTTCGCATGTGAAGCACTAACGAGCACTAACGACCCGCTTCAAATTTGCATTAGGACTGAGCCAATTTGACAAATGTGGGTCAGCTGCATGAAGTTAGCAGACCCCTTTTTACAACGTTTTGAGCTGTTGCACTTTGAGCACTAACGTTTATATTGGCGGCCCTAACGAGCACTAACGCTGCTAGTTTAACTAGTGCAAAGATTGAATCGATTTTCTCAAATGGGTCTGCTGGCATGAAGTTAGCAGGCCCACAAATATTTTTTTAAAATAGTAAGTTTCCTTTTCTGCACTAATGATTTCTTCAGCGGCACTAACGTGCACTAACGGAGCACTAACGATATGAGTAAGTAGAACTATGGTCTGCTGTAGTAGGCCTGCCAAGTTCATGGACATCAATCTCGACCGTTGATGACCAACGGAAATATACCGTATTTGCACACGAACGGATTCGAAACGCTTGATAGTGTTTTAATATTCTAAAGTTTGACGAAGAATCGTCCTTCATACCAATTTGAAAAGTTGAGGAACATTTTTTTATCACAATACTTCATATACGGTACAATATCGCAGGAGAACGCATTTCCTGGCCGCAAGCCTTGTGCTTTACCTACATTCACGTTGTGAATTCGAATTTCATTATTAGCCGGATGGCCTATGCACACTTTTGGATGCCCGACAGGAAACCTTTCATATTTGCAAACATACAGGTGGCTAAAACTACTTCATGTACCGTACAATATTGTAGGAGATGGTAATTCCTGGTCGCTATCCTTTTGTTTGACCTACATTCATGTTCAGAACTAGCAATTCATTATAAGGCGGATATCCTATACAGACATCTGGGTGTCCAACAGGAAACCTTTCATATTTGCAAACGCGAATGCTGATAAAAACCGAGCATGATGCAGAAATTTAAACCTGTACCGTTGGCGATGTACCATGCCTTCAGGTCGATAGCCGCTGGTAGGTCGTTAGGGGCGGTAAGGAGAGTGGTAAACTACAAAGTGTGTTGATCCCTGCGCGCGCGGTAAAGGGGTGAAATCGGAGTGCACACGTTAACAAGGGTGCGGTAGGGGTGGTCCACTTTTGAAACGTATGCAAGGCTCCTTATTTTGTGGTGGGAATCAGAGAGGAGGAAGACACTTCGTTCCTTATACCTGTGGGGACTCCGAGAATGCTCAGATCTCCACCCCGAGGACAGCAAGATAGGTATGCGCTAGCAAAATTAACGGAAGTGATAGAAAAAATATCGACAGGCGACGATACGATCCCGGAGACTCCAACGGAAGACAGGCGGAAAAGATCCCAAATAGAAAAATCGTACGAACCTTGAAGGCGCCAAAAATCCAGCTTCGGCCAAGAATGAAGATACCATGAGGAACCTACAGACCCTACATAACAAGCCTTGAAAACTCAAAGGAAGTTAAGAACTGAACGGTTTTAAAACCGTACGAAGCACCAAGAACCATAACATCTAAAAGATGTTAGGAACTCAGAACCCAATGGGCTCTAATACTATATTTTAGCAGTTACATACCCTAAGAGACCTAAAAACTTTTACAGTAGCAAGAATCCGTTTAAAGATCCCAGAACCTTAAGGAATATCAAAATTTCTAGGACTCTAACGACAATCTCGTAGAAATCGTGGCCTGAATCGTGGAGATTCTACAGGTACTAATACATCAAGGAACTCCAAAATCCCAAAAATCCACTTAAAAACCCTAAAATCCCTATTAACCCTAAAAATTCGTTCGGACCCTAAGTGAGCTACAGATCCAACATCGGCCAGAAATCTGCAGACCATAAAAACCATGAAGACTTAGAGAAATCTACATTCTTTGAAACCTAGAAGACGCGTAGGGCCTCAAAAACATGAACCCTTCGAACTTGACAAGCATCACTTACCCCCAATCCAAAAACTCCTAGGAGGTCAAGATCTCTGCAATGCCTAGTATCAATATGGACCCTATAAACTTTACCCTGCAACTCTAGGAACCCTCCTCCTCTATTCTCTAAAAATCATAGGACAAAAATTTCGGCACATAAACAATGTTACCATCTTTATGAGACATTAAGGGAACCTAAAAATCATACGAAACTTCGGATTCCTAGGACCCTAGAAGCTACTAGTGAGCCTTGAAAATCATAGCTGCCCCAATGAACCTCAGAAATCGAAAGGCCTGATGTTCCTTACAATTCAAATTGCCCTAGGGTAAACGAAAATCCTAAAAATCAGTGATATTCCTACACCTTAACGGAACTCTAAAATCGTAAGAGCACTACGAGCTTAAACCCTAAAAAAATATGCTAAGGCTCTAATCACCCACTCCACGAACCTTAGGAACCCGACACATAATAAATCTAAAAATTTTAAGACCGACAAACCCAAGAACCCTACGTCCTACTCAAACTCGGACAGGTTTATATCCTTAGTATATTATGATTATAATTCGTACTTTTTCGATCAGACTTCTCAATCAAAAGTTATGGACTAGAAACCAAAGGGCTGTAACTTTTGAACTAGTAGCGCAATCTTGGAACTGTTGAAAATTATGGATTCTACAGGCCAAACAATTTTTCTTATAGAATGTGGCCTGTAGAATCCATAATTTCAAACAGTTAAATCGAAGTTGAACTTTTAGTTGTAAACATCCTGTAGTAAGTGCTGTAAGATTCCACCGTTAGATGACCCCATCCTTTGAAATTTCTTAATTCCAAAGCAACAAAATTTTGATTGAGAGAAGGCCGCTAGTCGTAACGATAATTCCTGCAGGGACTTCTGTTTCCGAGTACTGTAGTGATCTTTTGGGCATGTGCTTTAGGTCTATAGACCTGACTGGAACGCGATTGACACACTCCTCCGTGATAGCGGAAGGGGTCAACTGGCTTGTGAAAAGGGTTGTTTGGATCGCTCGGAAGATTCCGTTTAAGGGAGGCATGCCACGTAAACCCTATTTGGAAACCAGAAGTACAAGACAACATTCCGTCTTGAAGAAGGTACGGCCCGCGAGTTACAACCCCGGATAGGGGTTCAGTGAATGTAGACGCTTGAATAAACCACGTGAAAGGGTATTTTGTCTCGACAGACACTATTTCTGGTCGTCTCCAGAACCGACCTCGTTCCACCAGAAAACAATAATACTATAATAATAGCTAATTATTATCAATTAAACGTCATGTAACTGTAGGAACATAACAAATACCACAAAATCGCTCGCTACGCTGCTGAAAAACTCTCAATTTCGAAAATAAAACACTCCATTGAAACGGATTAACAAGAAATTTTAATGCTGCAGTCGACAACCCCGAAAAAGGTTAAATCCTTTTTTATCACTGACTAAATTTCAATTAACGGAATGAAATTTAATGAACCTTTTTTTTAAAATATTCCAGTTCGTAATTAAAAACGTACACCGATCGGAAAGGTGAAAAATTGTAATTTGTTTTTTTTGCAGACCCCTAATCCGGATTTGTACTAAAACTATTTACATTAATGCCCCCCCTTCTCCTTTCGCCCGATTTTTTTGCGTGCATGAAATTTCGGTAATCGGATTTCGCGAAGGGTCTATAAGTGATGTGATTTTGAAACGTCCGAACCCTCTAAAGTGACGGCTTTTATGGGGTATCAGAAAAAAATCCTCGCAATATCCTGGTGGCGGTTTCTTCTTCTCTCGACTTATGTCCGGTTTACTCCCTATAAAAACAAATATTCGTCCGTCAACGTTTATGCAAACATTTCGCCACCGCCATTTGCAGGGTGGGGTGCACGACATAAATTTTGGAAAAAAAATCAAGAGCGTCGAGGATGGAAGTGGTGGTGTGGGTTAATTCAATAAACCGTTTCCAACACTTCAGCTTGAACGCTTTACAAGGCATGATTATTCCCGGGGATTTTAAAATGTCCGTTTCACTTTAGGTAATGGCCGTTGTATGGTGAACGAGTTCATAATAGGGGAACATTGTCAGCATTTTTTATTTTTCGCGTTTCGAGTGCAAAATACGAAATAGCGGCATGTAAAGTGAAGCTCGTTATTTATTTAGTAATACACGTTGAGGAACAGCCCCCATTACCTCCGCGTAATGCCCCATTTTTCTTTACAACCCGCAAATTTGGATACGGAACAGGCGCGCACTATCGAAAATTATACAAATCACGGACTAATCTAATTCATAAATCACGGTCTTCTTACAGGTTTCGGAAGTTCGGGTTAAGATAATGGCGGATGGTGGTTACCGCCGCGGGCGAATAATAAATAATACCCACCTCTAATGGAGGTAATCGAATCCAATATACTCGAAGCCATCGCCATTATAATCTTCGTCCGCGTAAATAAACGATAATTTTTATTCGGGTTTTCGATGGCCGTCGAAAAATCGCTCTCGCAATATGAAATTGGAGTGATCCTGAGTTAGACAGGAAAAAATTGGACAATTTATTTTAGAAAAGTGTAAACCGAGGCGTGGAAAATTGAAAAGGCTAGCAAAAGGCGGCGGAGGGGAGAGAAATCCCCCCGTTTCACTTCTACGCTCGGTGTAAAATGAGAAATGGAACATTACACGAATTGGTCCTGAAGTCTAGTACGTTTTTAAAGTTGAGAGCGTGCGAGATGTCTTGTTTGGGGGCGGCGGTGGAATCCGTAGGGACCACCGGTCCCCTTTGTCCGTCGTCGTTCGTTAACGATACTAGTAAATTGGTATCGTTATGCCGTTTCCGTCATCGCACACGTCACTATTTAATTGCTTTCTTGACAACTACAGGCCCGGCGTCAAGCACTGTAACGGGAACCTGCCTGGAAAATTTAAATTTCCTTTCTTTTCTCAAATTGTTTCCTCATGTAGCGATAATTTCGTGACTTAGCTTTCTGTACATCTGTTCCCCACTCCACTCCGCCATAACGCTCCCTCCTGATTAGCTCCCAACTGTTATGTTCTCTTCTATGTCCCTTGAATTTCACCTGGAACTTGTCACTGTGACACCCAAAGGATTCAACTGACTCTTCAAAAGGGTTGTTTGAATCGTTGGGAAGATTCCGTTAGCCAGGTAAATCCTAGTCGGGAAATCAGAAGGGCATTGCTACATTCCCTTTTAAGAAAAACTGGAGTTCTTACGATAGGGGAACAGTACATACCTACAATAAGACCACGTGAAAGGGTCCTTAACCTCCGGATTATACCTACCTGCAAATTGGAAAATGTTCTTGTACCACACAAAAGATTCTCCACACATTTACTTTCACCGGGGAGTGTTTTCCCGAGAAATTTTGGTGTAGTCGATTTTTGGTAAAAAAAGGAAGGTTATAAATGGGCTTTTTTTGAAGCCCGAAAAAAAAATTGTCTCAGATCGACCCGGAAAAAAATTTTCTTATAGAATGTGGCCTGTAGAATCCATAATTTCAAACAGTTCCAAGATTGGGCTACTAGTTCAAAAGTTACAGCCCTTTGAATTTTTTTTCGAAATTGGTTTCTAGTCTATAACTTTTGATTGAGAAGTCTGATCGAAAAAGTACGAATTGATTTGGATTCTACGCACCAAAATTAATAAGAAAAAGTGTTTTCCCGAGAAATTTTGGTGCAGTCGATTTTTGGTAAAAAAGGAAGGTTATACACTGCCTTTTTTTGAGGCCCCAAAAAAAATTGTCTCAGATCGACCCGGAAAAAATTTTTTCTTATAGAATGTGGCCTGTAGAATCCATAATTTCAAACAGTTCCAAGATTGGGCTACTAGTTCAAAAGTTACAGCCCTTTGAATTTTTTTTTGAAATTGGTTTCTAGTCTATAACTTTTGATTGAGAAGTCTGATCGAAAAAGTACGATTTGTTTTGGATTCTACGCACCAAAATTAATAAGAAAAAGTGTTTTCCCGAGAAATTATGGTGTAGTCGATTTTTGGTAAAAAAGGAAGGTAAAGTATTTACAAAATCGAATTCTGCCCAGCTCTGCTATCGCCTTTATTATTTTACCTTCGTTCTCTCATCCTTATCATTTCGCCCATTTGTCGCTCTCTTTCTTTCAACCTTTCATCCCTTTCGACTATTAATAATTTCATTCTCTCTTCCCCTACTGCGCATTCGGCCCCTCGCCCTTTTATTTCTTCAACCCCATTTTTGTCTTTGTCCTAGTCCGCGTTCTCACCTCATCGTCCACTCGCCTCCTTCTCTGTACTTAGACCTTTTCGTACTTTAGCCCTTCGACACCGTTCTTTCATCCCCATCCTCTCATTCTCATATCAACCTTGTCCTCTCGACTTCGTCATCTCGTTCTTTTTCTCGTCCACTCTCTTTCTGGCTTTTTCGCTCTCATCTCGTCTTCGCATCCTGGTACTTTCCTCATTGTTCTCGTGTCCTTAGTCTTTAGCACGTTCGTAATCTCTTCTTCTCGACCTTTAATCCCTGTATCTTTTTGTCTCTTCGTCCACTCGTCCTTTTGTCTTGTTCTCCATTTTCTTAGCCCCCACTCGCAACTCGTTCCCTCTTTCTCTTTTGTTCTCTTGTTCTCACAATTATAACCACATTCTCACCTTATTGTCGTCTTTTCGGCCTCTGCTTTTTAGCTTTCGCCGTCTTGCCTTCGTCATCTCGTCCTCGTTTCCAGTTCCTTTTCTATCCTCTCTCCTTGTCCTCTCGTGTTCATCTCATCATAATCCTCTCGCCTATATCCTCATATCATCCTCCACCAGTTGTCGTCTACCCATCTTCGCCCTTTCACCTTTTCGGACTTTTTCCCTTGTAATCTAGTCGTCCTCCCCCATTCTCTCGTTCCCGTCAAATACTCGCACTTATCCTCCCACCGTTGTTCTTTCTCGTTTCTCGTTCTTGCCCACTATTCCCCTCGTACTCATCCATTGGTTCTCTCTCTCTCTCATCTTCGTCTTCGTGTCTTAGTAATCACAACTATCGTCCTCGACTTTTTATCTTTTCACCCTTTCGCTTTTTCGTCCGATCGTCCTTCCAACGCCGTTCTCTCATCCCAGTCTTCCATTCTTCGACTTTGTAATCGTGTCCTCGTCCACACCTTCTGGCCATTATCTTCGTTCTCTCGCGCTTTGATTTTCTCGCTTTCGTTATTGTTTCTTGTTTTTCCTTCGGTTTCCTCTCGCTTTATCCCTATGTCTCTCTCACTCGCTTGTCTTCCATTAATTTTCTTTTTCTAGTTACCAATCTTCTCTTGTTTTTTCGTCCTCTAGTTCTTGTCTTCTAGTTCCGATGCTCTGTTCTTTTATTCTCGTTCTTTTCTTCCTCGTTTTTTGTCCATCTTTCTTTCGCTCCCTCTTCCCGATTTCGTTCAATTACCTCCATTCTCTAATCCTCACTTTTTCGTTGTCATTATCTCGTCATAATTTCTCGTATTCTCTTTCTGTTTTTCTCTTGTCCTTGTTCTCTCGGCATGGTTCTTCCGTTTTTGTCTTTTCTTCTATATCTACGTTCTCTCACTCTATACTTCGTTTTTCCTCTCTCGCTCTCGTGGTTTCGCCCTATTCATCTAACGATTGTCATCTCGTCTTAGTATTCTCACCCTTGTCTTCTTTTACTCGGCCTCCCGTGCTTGTTTACATGACTGAAACAGATGCCCGTTCGAATTAGTTAGTCCATTAGCAAGCTTCCGTTTTATTTTCACCTCGTTACTGGTCTAAAATATCGGATACGTTTGGTAGGAGATAAGCAGCACATTCGGATATAGATTTTTTTCTATCCTATCGTCCTTACAATGAGCATATATTGACTATGTTCAATTTTTACTGAATGAAAGGTAATTTTTGAAAGCGTTTGCGTTCAGCAAACATTCCAGAGTGCAACGTTCAGATTTAGTTTAGATGGAAATTGTCTTTTAGTAATGCAAATACTAATTTTGGAAATGTACCGTGGTTGGATCGTTGGCACTTCGTGATAAGACCCTTAAACTTCTCCATCATTATAATTACTACTAAATAGTCGACTAACTCTAACGCTTTTAAGGTTATCACATATCCTATCTACATAATTTCGTAAGTGCCTTTAACGTACGAGCGAAACGCTGAACGTTTTAAAAGAAAAGAGCAGAATTCCAAAATCATCGCCGCCGCGTAGAGGTTTATTATGTCGAAATAGACGAAGTACGACTTTAAGATGGCGTTAATGACACACATTCTTAAAATAAATCGCAAATTAACTTTGAATGCAATGTAATTACGTGGCCATGTCGTGTATTTTTAATGAACATTCGGGAAACAACGGCGTTGTTTGCAAGAAATTTTAATCGCACTTTTAATTATAAAAACACCCCTCGCGTGTCTTCTAGAAAACATTAACTGAACCGAACTAACTTGACGTACCTTATCTGAAACGGGCGGGTAATTGCCGCGAAATACTTCAAGGTACTTTTTGCTGCGGCGCCCGTCTTATTTTGCGAATATTATTTTAGAGTAATGGGGGTTGGGTGCTCGAGCGAGCATTGTAAAGCCACATATGACGTTGCTGTTTAGGCGATAACAAGACCCGAGTGTAAATAAACGCAAAGGTTAACGTCGCGACGGCTTTAAACCGAAACGCCGCCGCCGCCGTTACGAAATCTTTAATGTTGCGGAGCGAGATGGTGTAATCTCGCGCCGGAGGACTTTCGCGCTGCATCCCTCTGTAAAGAGAAGATTTGTCATTCCGGGATGATTTTACTGCTACAAAAGCTTGCAATTTGCGTCTGAACAAGGACGTGTCACATTGCTAAGTGCTGCTTTGTTTCAGTGTCATTTTCATTAATTTTAGTTTACTTCTTGCACAAACAGCTCTGGAACGAGAAGCGCCCCATTCTATATCAGGGGATCTATTCAAGAACCTCCCCATTACGTTATTATCAGTGTGCACACATGTCGGAATTATTCAACAACCGCATTTCCAAACCTTTTGTTAATGAATTACATGTATGCAACGGAAGGATTGTGAAATATCATACATTTGCCATTAACGGTTGCGAGTTGGGCTCTGTGGATAATTGAAGCCTGGACCCACTTCTTATTAGCAATTCCAACCTAAGTTTCTACCTTCCTACCGACATGTGCCTTGACACTGTATTGTTGGTTGTGTCTCGAAGGACCACTCCGATTAAGGAGAATAATGTAACGTGATTTATAAATTAGGGTTCGATTTATATCAATATTTATTAAACAAAACTAAAACACTATAAAAACCGTACAATTTATATCGATTATTTATATCACACACTTCGCAATTTATATTTCCGCGCTCGATGTTTCATACGTACTCGATCTTGTTCGATAGTAGACTGCCGCGATGTTCGGTCCGCAACCATTTATACACGCAAGCAATGTAAGTCCAGAACATTCGCGCAATTACCAGATATACGTTGCAAACATTCCCACTATCGCGCGCGTAGAAAATTCCAGAGCGCCAAAGGCGACGTCATGTCTGGAGCGTTTCTGTTACACTGCCCCCTTCTTAATTCTGGACGTCTCGTTCAGAAACTGCGTTAGTATTACTTTTTAATGCCTCGTGTCGGAATCTACAGTCAGAGCCTGCTCGACAAACACCTTTCTTGAAAAAGTAACAGTCCACAGCTTTGCGGAGGGGCGTCCCCTGTGGGTTGAAGCAGCATACTGTAATTCGAACGCTAGTGTTTCTAAAAATCACTTCGATCATAGTTCGCACTATCTTCCAGTCCAACCCATCTAAACCACATCCAATCTTCGGGATCGCCAAGCTCAAAAATATTTTGACAAATTTCCTGAGTAACGCGAAATCGAGCTTTCTTCCGCTGGGCGTAATTTGACATAAAATCGTTAAAGTTTGGCTCGATCCCAAAGCTGCGTTTCTCTTCTCGAATACCTCTAACTTCTTCGTTGTTGTTGGATCCGGCATATCGTGCGAGTCGATTAATGTGGACAACTTTCGGTTTCCGGTGGTTCATTCTGATACGATATATCACGTCATTTATTTTCTTGATCACCTCATACGGACCTTCCCATTGTCTTTGTAGCTTGGGAGAAAGACCTCTTCGTCTCTGTGGATTGTGCAGCCATACCAGATCTCCAGCTTCAAAAGTTTCATTGGCCGAGCGGAGGTTGTATTGATTTTTCATGCGATCGCTGGCAATCTGAATATAACTTCTAGCCAAGTCGTGAATATCGTTCATCTTCGCCTTTAGTTGGTCAACATAATTTTCACCTGCGACATATTTTTCATGGGGCTTACGCCCAAACTCGAGGTCACATGGAAGGCGTAGTTCACGACCCAACATAAGGCAGGCAGGAGTCTGACCCGTGGTCTCGTTGACGGCTGATCGATATGCCATAAGGAACAGGTGGAGGTACTGGTCCCAATTTTTCTGATGTTCTGCCACGACTTTTGAAAGATATTTACCCATCGTTCGATTCATTCTCTCAACCATTCCATCTGACTGAGGATGCAAAGGTGTTGTTCTGGTTTTATTGGCTCCTACAAATCGACAAACATCTTGGAACAAAGCCGATTCAAAGTTCCTTCCTTGGTCTGAATGGATTTCTATAGGAACACCAAAACGTGTAAAGAACTCCTTTACCAACACTTCTGCAACTGTTGCTGCCTCTTGGTTTGGAATGGCGTAAGCTTCAGTCCACTTTGTGAAATAATCCATAGCGACTAGGATATATTTATTTCCGCCATCTGTCTCGGGAAACGGTCCTGCGATATCGATAGCAACTCGTTCCATCGGACTACCAACGTTATACTGCCTCATGGGTGCCTTCTTCTTGGAAACTGGTCCGTTTCCAGTAGCACATAACTCACATTTTTGACACCACCGCCGGACATCTTCTTTACGGTTGACCCAATAGAATCGCTCACGTACCCTTTGCAACGTTTTCATAATACCAAAGTGTCCTCCGGAAGCGCCGTCATGCAATTTTCGCAATACTTCCGACACTTTGCTTCTAGTACTATTAATTGCAGCGTCGATTCGGTGCCATCTTCACTTTCAAGGGTCCTATACAACAGGTTGTCTTTCAGAGTCAGGCTATTCCATTGGCCCCAATAACGCTTTACTTCAGGACTTGTGGCACTAATGTCTTGCCAGTCTGGTCTTTGTCCGTGGCGCATCCAATTCAGAACAGTTTTTATACTTGAGTCGTTTTTTTGGGCCGTTTTGATTTCGCTTGGCTTCCACTCCTCACTCTCTACAGTTGTTCGTCGCAGATGGCCAATCTTGTCTTCTATTTTAGAACAATGTGTGCAGTTGTCCTTGCACGGTCTTCTTGACAAAGCGTCTGCATTATTGTGAACTTTTCCAGCCCTGTGTTCAATATCGTAGTCATATTCCTGAAGACGTTCTAACCATCTTGCCACCTGTCCTTCTGGGTTTCGGAACTGCAAGAGCCACTTTAGCGCTGCATGATCTGTCCTTATCAGGAACTTGCGGCCGTAAAGGTACTTATGGAAATGTTCGCATGCCTTTACCACACCCAGGAGCTCTCGCCTAGTCACACAATAATTCCTCTCGGGTTTCGACAGTACTTTGCTGAAATAGGCAATGACTCTTTCCTGTCCGTCTTGCAATTGAGAGAGAACAGCTCCAATGGCGGTGTTACTGGCATCGGTATCTAGCACAAACTTTCCTTCATTTCTGGGGTAGCCAAGGATAGGTGCGCTAGTAAGAGCTTGCCGGAGATGTTCGAAAGCTCTTTGACAGTCTTCACTCCATTCGTACTCATTGCCCTCTTCTGTCAACTTTATTAATGGTTTGGCAATGTTGGCAAATCCTTTCACGAATCGTCTATAATAGGTGCACAAACCGAGGAAACTTCGAATCTCGTGCTTGTTCTCAGGAATCGGCCACTCTTGAATCGCTATAATCTTCTCTGGGTCAGCTGTAACACCATCACGAGATACGATGTGCCCCAAATATTTAACTTCTTTTTGGAACATAAAGCATTTCTTGGGACTTAGTTTTAAATTGGCCTCTCGTAATCGTCCAAACACCTCTCTCAGGTTCTTTAGGTGTTCTTCAAAAGTTTTTCCTACGACAATTACATCATCCAAATATACCAGACATGTCTGCCACGTTAGTCCCCTTAGAACTGCTTCCATAAGTCTCTCAAACGTCGCGGGGGCATTACACAATCCGAAAGGCATTACTGTGAATTGCCAAAGTCCAGAGCCTATAGAAAACGCGGTCTTCTCTCGGTCTGTCGATTCCATCCCCACTTGCCAATAACCACTCTTTAGGTCGAGTGTGGAAAACCATTGGGCTCCAGATAGAGTGTCCAAGGTGTCGTCTATTCTCGGCAGTGGATAGCTATCTTTCTTGGTGACCGAATTTAACAGACGGTAGTCAACGCAAAATCTTGTGGAGCCATCCTTCTTCTTTACAAGCACTATCGGTGATGACCAAGGACTATTCGATGGCTCGATGACACCTTGTTTTCTCATGTCTCTGATAATCTCCTCAGCTTCGTCTCGTTTAGCCAAGGGGAGTCGCCTTGGCTGTTGTCTAATCGGTTGGGAATTGCCAGTATTTATTTTATGGGTGACTATGCTTGTCTTGCCCTTGTCCTGGTCGTTTACCGCGAACACATCTCGGAATTCCATAAGCATATTTTTCACCTTTTGTCGTTGTCTATTGTCCAAATCTGGGGTGTTTTTAATGACCATATCTATCAGCTCTCTTGGATACTTTCCTTTAGATAGATTTTCCGATCTCACAGAGCGAATAGCCGAGATGGGCACACACTGTCCAACTACAGTTCGTTTGCTTAGCTTAACAGGACTATCTTTCAAATTCATAATTCGAATCGGAACGCCATTTTGAACTTTACCAGAGCCCTAGCCACTAGAAATTCCTTTTGGTTTAGTGCTTCGACTATGCGTAGGCTTCCCTGGCGACAATATCCATCTAAAGTGGTCATTATAATTTTTTCACTAAGTCCGGGTATAATGACGTCATGAGTGGTTACCAGGCGGATGACATCTTCTTTGTCTTCATGGAAAGGGAGTTCTTCATCGCCGACCTTTAACACGCCCTTTTTCACGTCTAACACAGCTCCGAGTTTCTTAAGAAGATCCATCCCCAAGATGAATTGATCAGAAATATCAGCAATTAGCACCTGGTGATTGATGGTGGTCTTTCCGATGGTGACAGACATTTGTATTTCTCCGTGCGTTTTTATTCTTTCACCAGTTGCTGTTTTTAACTGCACGGTCGAAGATGAGATCCGAGAATGATTCTTCAATAACTCTGGTCTTGCAATAGTTCTTGTTGCACCTGTGTCTACTAGCAAGGATCTGTCTTCTCCATTAACTCGGCCGTCGATGTACAAACTCAGAACTTTTCCAGACGACGAAATGTTTACAGTGAAGATCGGGGCTTTGTTTCTGCAGGTCGACGATAGCCCCTTCCTGTCGACCTTTCTTAGTTTTCCGACTGCTGCAATGGTTTTTGGCAGTTGCGGCGAACGTGTCCAATCTCGCCGCAATTCCAACATCGTGGTTCACGTTTCTTTGCCAGTGACTGTATTGCTTTATTGACCTTTTCTTCCACTACTTTACTGACCTTTTCTTCAAAACTTTCAGAGCCACCTTCCTCTTCGATGGTTCTTACCCGGCTCTCACTGCGAGGTTCCACCATACGTACTCGCGCACTTCCATGACTAGCTTTCTTGGCGGCTTCGAATTCTAACGCATGGGCCAAAGCTTTCTCAATTTTGTCGTGCCTAGCCAGTCTCAAAGCCTGCTGGGCATCTCCATCACGAACGGCATCGATAAATGTTTGTACAGCCAGTTGATCAAGAAAGCTCTCCGGTGCCGTAGGGTATGCCAATCGAATCAGTCTAGCGATGTCCGCTTCAAGTTCCTGCAAACTTTCTCCAGGTTTCTCGGTTCTTGACTTGGGCATAGTAAACTTGCTGAAGGTGTTTATCGCCATATCGCATTTCGAGTCGCGCTACTATTTGTTGGAAGTTCTGTTGATCCTCGGGGATGGTCCACAACACATCCAGAGCATCTCCTCTCAGAGCAAGAATCAGGGCTGTAGTTTTGTCTTGAAGAGTCCATTTATTTGCCGCAGCCGCCGCTTCAAACTGTCGAACGTACGTGGTCCAAGGAATCTTACCATCAAAAGTAGGTGGCTTTACTCGGGCTTGCTGAACGTCGCCTTCTACTCTTGTATTTGTTTCTGGGTCGACCTTCTTGTAATGAGTAGACTGTGGCACCTCAAGAAGACGGTCCATCAGCAATTCATCTGGGGCACTACTAATACGCTCTTCCGTAGTCAGTCGCAAGAATTGCTCGCGCAGCTCTTCATACTTGTGCTCAATCTCAACGAATGTTGCTTTAAATGTTTTGGAAACTTCCGTAATTCTATCTTCAACTTTTTCTTCAATTGATTTAGAGACTTCTTCGATAATCTTTCTAGAATTTTCTTCATTAATCTTTCTAGAATTTTCTTCCATTTTCTCGAACTTCTCTTCAAAATTTCTACAATTTTCTTCCAACTTCTCTTGGTTGCTTTTTATTTCTTGTTGCAACACCTGTTGGCCATTTTGGATTTGCTGGAGCAAATTGAGCATCGTTTCTTCCATTTTAGCGGCAGTTATTAAACAAAACTAAAACACTATAAAGACTGTACAATTTATATCCACTATTTATATCACACACTTCGCAATTTATATTTCCGCGCTCGATGTTTCATACGTACTCGATCTCGTTCGGTAGTAAAACTGCTCCGATGTTCGGTCCGCAACCATTTATACACGCAAGCAATGTAAATCCAGAACATTCGCGTACAGTCTCGAATATTCCTACACAAATCCCACTATCGCGCGCGTAGAAAATTCCAGAGCGCCAAAGGCGACGTCATGTCTGGAGCGTTTCCGTTACAATATTATATTCCTGAAAATCGGATTGAATTTTATTCAATCGTAACTGTAACTGCGTGATATCTTTCCTGTTCTCTGGTTTATTGAGAAAGGTAACAAATCGTGTTAATGATGCCTTTATAATTAAATAGCCCGTGAATGTCATAATGATGTTATTTCTTTTCCTGGCTCCATCATGAATATATTCAAATGATATTGTTCTGCGTAAATAATAAATCTATCTAAAAAAAATCAAATGTTACGTATTTGGAATGAATTAAAATGTGCAAAAAGAATATGATAATATGAGAACATAAACATACAATAAATCGAGATATGTCTCGTTTACCGGAAGCCAATTGAAGCAGATCACAACTGGAAACTCACTGTCGATTCTTAGATTGTTGATGTCACCTTCTATCCACAGCATGCAAATTGATTTTCCATGCGTTACTGCTGCAATATTTCTTACGAATTGCAAACTGTATCCACTTGCGAATGATTGATGATCTTGCTGGTGTCGCACTAGATCCGACTCGAATATGGCCAAAATTATGTATTGTTTGTTGTGTCTCGAAGGACCACTCCGATTAAGGAGAATAATATCAAATTTGTTGAACTAAATGAACTGTATTGAAATTTTTGATGGTACGTTGTGACATTTCTATTTGTATTCAAAGAACAAACTCTAATAATGAATACTAGATGAAATTAATGCAAAATTACACAGACACACTTTATATCGCGATCGATTTTGTTAAAAAATATGATATACAAGTGAGAGGTTGCCAAAACCTAAAATGGTGCAAAGTTAGGGACATCCGGCGCGGCTGCGAACGAAACTTTCAATCGAAATTAAGCGTTTTGGGTTTAGTAATTTAACGGGCAGAGAATTAATTAAACCACGAACTGCGCAATACAATCGATGATTTGTTTCACAGGCATGCTTGAGCAGGTTAGTTACCTAATTGGAATTTCATTGTTTCTCCAACTTCATCATTGATCTCGCTAACAGTTTAGGTATACAATCGTACACGAGCTAATCCCACTAATCATATTTGCCTTTCGTGGTAAGCGTTGCCTTAGCAGAGTGGATGCCGGGATATTTAGATGTTAACAAACTGTGTGGCTCGGCGATGCGTTTGTTACCGTAGTTCACGTAACGCATCGCCGAGCCATACTGTTTGATTAATCTAAATCCTTTTGGAAATACTTTTTGGTGGAATGTATACGAGGAATACTGAAGCGTAATATTTAAATTAACCTCTATTGAGTCGGTTCGATTTCTATTAAGTTCGCAAACATTTTGTTGACACGAAACTATAAAAGTTAATGGATAATAAACTAAAAAGAAGAGAAAAATGCGCGCCGAACTAACAACGCGGGTAAATAAACTCGCACAAATTGAATTTTAAAGTCGCAACTTAAAGTACACACGTTTACACAAATTCAATTCTGTTTCAGGATAACGGTCGAATACGAACACAATAATACCGAAGCTCTGCTGAGAATTAATAAGGTCGAACTGCTAGACGAGGCGAGTTACAAGTGCGAAATCACTTACCTGGAGGTGCGAGAAAATTGCGACGTCGTCCAGATCATACGGCTCCAGACTATGGGTGAGTTGCAATTATTTTAGGAACGCGATAATGTGGCCTATTAATATTAATTATGATTTGTTTGATGAGAGTGTCAGGCGAGGAAATTTGATTATTCGATATTTTGGACGTTGATGAATTGCCGTTCTAATTTCGGGGGGGAAAAACCTCTCCCGGCTTTTTTTTTGTAATTGTAACTATACAAACTGTTGCAAAGTTTAATTAACGCCCATCAGCGCTAGACGGGACGGCTTTAAGAACATTTTAACGGTTGCAGGTGGCATTACCAACATTTAAATCAACGTCTCCTGACAGTCTAATAAACAACGCTCTTTGGACACCATGCACTAATTCAACCTGGCAGTGACACTTTTGGTCACCACGTGTCAGTAACATTTTGTGTCACCGGAGACATTTAATTTTATTTTAAACTGCGCACTGTGTTGATTGCAACACGTATATCGTATATTCTTCGCAAACAATTGATGTCTTGCGGCTTCTGATATGGCCAAAGTTCACGCGTTTATTGATAAATGCGTTTTCTGTCAGCAAGTCTATTATAGTTCCATGAACTATAAAGGCCCCAAACCCTGTCCCATAATGTCAACGCGGCTGACAGTGATTAATTGAAAACGCACCAAGAATCTCGTATTTCTCCATCATTTACCTTCTTCCAATTTACGCGGTTGCGATATAAATTTTAATACGCTCGCAGTCCCTAATGTATGTTAGAGTGTCAGTGTGTTGCACACAACATATTGAGCGGGCGGCTATTAGGGAAGGAGTATATCGTACGCCATTGATCCGGACGTAGCGACCGGAACCCATCAATATTGTTTGATATATTTACTGCTCGATTTCCACAACTGTACGGTGCATGAGCTTTTCCCACGTCCGTCCGACATACATTATGAACGCGGGTCTATAGACCTGGACACGGCCGGAGAACGCACGCGAAAAGGTTACACCATAATTTCTAATACAATGGACACGTACCCGGTCAATAGGATTGAGAAATTTTCATTAGAAAAGGGCTTAGCAGAAAATACGACGCGTCGGCGTGTTTTTTTGTGAGCTTCGAGTCCTTGACAATCGCAGGAATCGCGAAACACGGAGATAGTCGTTACAATTTATAACCTCCGTGTAGGTTAGTGCCATCTAAGTATTTCGTTACAGTAACCCTTCAAAACTGTCGACGGTGAGAATGCAAAACTATTACAAAAAATTACATTTCTCTCTTTTTTGTTGGATCGCATCGTGGTCCACGCTTCTACTGTTGCATTGTACCACATTATGGCATCTAGGCTTTACAGATCGTTTCCGCATAAAATGGTGAGATCAAGATATTTTTTCCGTACGTGCTTGATCCCTAGGATTTGGTTTATACCTGCTCCGAAGACGTTAATTAAGCAATTTTGTGTGTGTCGTACCAAGCTGATTTCTGGTAATTATTTTCGGTTTCATTCAATTTCTAGACACTGGTTCGTGGTCATAACTCAGTGTTTGTAACAATTTTTAAGGGCCAAGCCAGGCAGTTTTTAGTACTCAGGATTTACTTTAGGTAAGTTTTGGTCAACTTCAAAACATCTCACTTTTGTGAAAATTTTCGGGTGTCAAATTTCTCATTTTTCGATGTTCAAATTTGTAGGCCCAATTTTGTTTTTTAACCATTTGGAATTTGGTTATGGAATATCCCTCAATAAACAAAGATCATAGGATAGAATAGGAAATGGATATCCTTGTCTCTGTGACTATCCCAGACTCTTGCTATATTAGGGGGTATTCCATACTCCCAAAACCCCCGGTGCAGCATTATTTGGTCGCACACACCCAATCAAAGCAACCAATTTGAACGTTTTGAGGGATTTTTTAGGAAGTTCGACAATTACAGGTTACCAACCTTCTTAATATCGTCACTCCATTTTTTTGACAATTCTTCGATCGTTCGGAATCAATTTCTCATTAAGAAATTTCATTGTTTGCCAATTTTCGGTTCTCAAATAATATTCAGCGTGTTGACTTCGATTGCTGTTTAAATTTTCTGGCAACTTTGAAGTACCAGTTGTATTTTTTTGCCAATTTTTGGGTGTCAAATGTTCTAATCGTCCTTTGGCACGCCTATGTTTTCAACCAAATTTTTGTTTTTTCCGGAGGGCACACTCCCTTTGTAATTTTTGTCAAATCTCATTGTTCAACAATTTCGCGTTATCAAATAACCACTCCATTTTCGTGCAATTTTGAAGGGTCAACTTATCTTTTTTTGACAATTTTCGGGTGTCAAATTTTTAATCTTTCTGTTAATTCCATTCTTTTCCACCAAGATTATGAACTAGAATTCATTTTAAAATTCACTCCTCTACAGTTCGTGTCAAATCTCGTTGTTTGACAATTTCCGTGCAATTTTGAAGGGTAAACTTATTTTTTTGGACAATTTTCGGGTGTCAAATTTTTAATCTTTCTGTTAATTCCATTCTTTTCCACCAAGCTTATGAACTAGATTTCATTTTAAAATTCACACCTCTTTACAGTTCGTGTCAAATCTCGTTTGACAATTTCCGTGCAATTTTGAAGGGTCAACTTATTTTTTTTGACAATTTTCGGGTGTCAAATTTTTAATCTTTCTGTTAATTCCATTCTTTTCCACTAAGCTTATGAACTAGATTTCATTTTAAAATTCGCACCTCTTTACAGTTCCTGTCAAATCTCGTTGTTCGACAATTTCCGTGCAATTTTGAAGGGTCAACTTATTTTTTTTTGACAATTTTCGGGTGTCAAATTTTTTATCCTTCTGTTAATTCCATTCTTTTCTACAAAGCTTCTGGATTAGATTTCATTTGAAAATTTACAGTTCGTGTCAAATCTCGTTTGACAATTTCCTGTTGTAAAATTTCTTGTGTTAGTCTTTATCATTTGTCTAAATTTTCTTGCAATCTTGATTTTCTGCCGAGCTGTGGGAGTTCAATTTTAGGATAAATGTTTGTGATCTAGAGTGCTAAATGATAATTTTCAAGGAGTTAAACTTGATTGCTATAGCATTTTTAAGTGACAGACTGTGTGTCGCGTCTTGGACACGGGTTAAGACTTGCGTTTGGATCCTTCAAAAACTATATTTTTGGCCTTTGATTACAGGAGAATGCAATCAAGCTGCTGGCTCCCTTAATTTGCTACGTATCACAATCGAACGGTCAATGAATGAACGAATTAGGGGAGTATTACGGCCTACAGATGTTTTTCGAGGCGGTTTTATTTTTATTTCGCTGTCGATGAATTTTTTGCCCGTACTTAAGGAGATTAAACCGGAGAGGGTTCTTTTTTTACCCGGAATACTGAAAGGCGAAGTGGAGTGGCGTAATAAAATTCGGAAAGGACAACCGGAATAGAAAGGGGCGATAATAAGAGCCGCAGAGCTTGCAATCCCGAAGGCTTAAGAAGGAAAAAGAAAGCGTCAATAGTTTGTTAGACAATAAGGGGAATAATCGGATCGGTACTGCCGGCGGCATTACAAGATAAATCCCGTGAAATGCAGAGTAGTGTATTCTCCATTCATAGTCTGCCAAATAAATCAGGCGAATCGAAAAGAAGCTTGAACATTCTGGAAAGTGTTCAACACTACGACGGCCAAGTAGAAAATCCACAGCGATTTATTATAGCAACACCAAGCCAACATAAATCATCTCGAGATATCGCGGTAACGATAGAGCCCAGAGCTTTTTAATTTCCTCGCTCGTTCCACCTTCGCCAGGCCGCCGAGACCGCGATCCACGCACGGCTGCGGCGGGAAGCCGTTCGACGTGAGAAAAAATACCAACAAAGCACCGTACATGTCGGAAATACAGAGAAATGGCGTGAAAAGTGCCATAAACCAAGATGCGCGATATTAATACTCGGGCCTGTAGCGGTTCGCGTACCTCAGACGCCGGTTAGAAATCAAACAGATGTCAAAAAGTTTGTGTACGAACTGCCGTAAAATAAGAAAAACTTCAAAGTTTAATCGCTTACCGAACCTATATTTTAGTATTCGAGTTACGGTCGAAACTTCTTATTTTCCCTACGTTTACCGAAGGGGGCACGCCAAAAGTTTGCGAGCTGTAAAATTATTAATGGCACCGGTTGCCAATCACGTAAGAAAATCATGGCCGAACCGTACAGGTTCATTGCATCGCGATATTGCAATTAAAATCCAAAGTTTCGTTATGACATTTCCGTTTATGCGACGGGTGTGCGGATCAACCGATGCGAAATGACCTCCCATCGCTCTTTTGGACAATTAAATATTTATTGAAACTGGAAATTAGTACTAACCGTGTTGGTGGCTACCGCGTCAAACAGATGCAGCATAATTATTTACGGCCAACGGTAAATTGACATTATGTAAATTAATGTAAATTGGGACATACAGGCAAGGATCAATGGGAGTTATTTGTACGTACACTAGATCGACAAATAAATTTATATTAACCCGAGCGGTTTTTTCTTTGTAGAGGCTCGTGCACCGCCGAATTTAACAGATAAAACTCATCACGTGTCCGTTAATTAGACTTCTCATATTATCATAAGGACGAAATTCAACAATGCGAGTGATAAAAACGCGCAAACTAGTTCATCACTTTGGGAAGCTGCAAGTTAATAATCACGCGCGTGATTGATTATCTGTTAGGAGTATTTACGCGAAGTGCTGCCGTTGACATTATGAGGTTACGGCCTCACGTTTTGAATGGATAAATGCGAATACCAATTATATACAATAAAGCAGTCTTACTGATTATTACTCATCATCATAGCGCATCCTTAGAGGTTAGCGACGTTCAAAGTTACTTTAACTTTGATCGGTGTCAGAAACCAATTTCGAAAAAAAATTCAAAGGGCTGTAACTTTTGAACTAGTAGCCCAATCTTGGAACTGTTCGAAATTACGGATTCTACAGGCCACATTCTATAAGAAAAAATTTTTTCCGGGTCGATCTGAGACAATTTTTTTTTCGGAGCTCAAAAAAAGACAGTGTATTACGTTCCTTTTTTACCAAAAATCGACTACACCAAAATTTCTCGGGAAAACACTTTTTCTTATTAATTTTGGTGCGTAGAATCCAAATCAATTCGTACTTTTTCGATCAGACTTCTCAATCAAAAGTTATACACTAGAAAGTGTATATAAATAAGCATGACCCTCGAGGTTTTCTGTGCTTCAGTTTCGAGAGTTCAGGGTTTAGTTTTGTATTAATTAAAATCGCTTCAACCCCATATCAAAATGCCTCTCCTATCAGGCACAATTTTCGGAACTGCAAATTGAGCCGGCTACCTACATCCCCATGGATTCTCTGAGAATTGAATCTTTCTGTACGTTATTTCGTTGAGGTGTTCCACTCCGGATATTTCCGAATGATTTTCTTCAAGGAGAACGGCGTGGTTAATTATTTCTTAGGCGAAGACCGAATCTGTTAAAAAACCTCCGGATTAATCCCTACCTCTCTTTTTTGAATTAGTGAATTTTTTAAGGTTCATTAGTGTATTTGTCGAAGGAATTGGAGTTCTCAACGTGAATTATCACTAGGGCTCAAACCGTTATTGTTTTTGACCTTAAAATTGTAGATACGCGATTTTTTACTTTCGATCGAAGTGCATTGCCGTGCCATAGAAGTTGGCAACGTCAACATACAATGTAATCATAAACGAGTGGGATGTTTCGTTACATAGTGATACAATTGAACTGTTACGTAATCAAAGTTCTAATTAATGCGACCGTACGCGGCATTGCAATAAAACGATGGTGCGACACGAGCGCTGTCTGGGGATGAAAATTCTGTAATTAATTGCATATGACTCCCAAGCACTCGAATCGGGGATGTGTAGAATTCATGTCGTTCGTTATTTATTACCGCAACGGTATTGCACGGCAAGGGTAATTATCTAAGTGGATTTTTTAGACGCAAGTACGTGCTTACGTGTCAGGTGAAAACACGATCGGCACGCCTCCCATCCAAATGCAGCGGGTTTAAGAGATTGTGGAGTATCTTAAACACATAAAATAATTGAAAGCTAATAAGTGCCTTATGGCACGAATATCTAATGGCACGCCATTCGTGCTCACGCGAACCACTGCAAATTGCAAAGTTGCAGTTAAAGACAATTTTCACGCGGCCAGAATTCCTCGCCGCCCATTAAAAGAGAAATACCTTCGACGCCAGCGCCATAAAGTCAAAATGATGGAATTCCTCGCTCGGTTTAAATGGAAAACAAAAACGCCATTAATGAAACGTAACGAGGAAAAGTGGAGCGGTATCGTTAATAGGGAAAGCATGAAGCAATTTCATCCACGTCCCGTTTGTAGACAATTAAAGGAAGATTCATGTCATCCTGCAGCGCGCGTAATTGAAACGGACGGAGAAGTTGCGAAGGGTATTTAAAGCGAAAATGAAGCCATCAAGTGTGTCAGACTAGCTTCAATAAAACGTGTACATCCGCGTCATTTAAAAACCGCATCTGAAGCGAAGTAAATTGATAAAAAAAAAGCGTGCACGTCGCGCTAAATATGCAAATCGCGTTCATTTCTAAAGAATATTAACTTGCAGACTCGAAATGCAGTTAATATTCATTGCCTCTGATTGAGCGCCGGAGGGGAAAAAACAACCCGACGCGAAAAATTACAACTCCCTCGTCTTAGTCACGTAGCCTCCACGGTTGTCGGATTGAATAAATAAAAACACATTCGACGGAAAAAGAAGGTTGGTTTTTTGAATGGAATCCTCGCCGTGCGTCAACGGCCGAACGCATCCGGTGGCGCGTTGTTTCCGGAATGTCGCTCTGCGGCGCGAAATTAAATTCCAGCGCCAAGACGCTCCCGTTCCCCGTCGAGGCCCGGCCGCCGCCGCCGCGATGGTCCGCGGTCATCCTCGTCGCAAAACTTTAATTAGTGAGGTGTTGTCGAAATTCCTAAACGCGAACCACCTGCTACTTCAACTATTGGTCCTAACGGTATTTCGACTATAAATTCTACAACAATCCAATTACCGTGGGCTACTGTTTATAACGTAATTATTTGCTTAAGAGGCAATTAGTTCAAATTTCTACGTTGAAAGTAAAAAGTTTATTCGATATTTTTGTTTTGATTAACTTTTCGTGCTAATTAGTCAATTAGATGACTTCAAAATCAATACATAAATAGTGAGACCCAAGCAATTTCTCTTTCTGTTATCATTTATATTAATTCTCAAATATATTTCAGGTTTCAAATTTTGAAATTGACGTACCGTATAAGTTTTTGATATCAGAATATTTGATGTAATGCATTTCATCGACGAGCCGTACAGGTTTGTGCCGACAGAATACATCACAGTTTCCAGTTTCACTTATTTTTATACACGAACAGTGCTCTGAAGTGTATTGCAACAGTCACATTCAAAATTTATTAGGAGCTCGAAACCTTACAGGACCTTAAAGGTTGTGGGCTCGTGAAAACCTATGAGCCCTTTCTCAATTTTATATGAAACTCATAAGAAAATTAACAGTTTTAGTTACATAGGCAACCAAGAATGAGCAAGAAACCGTGAATGGACCTCACATTAAACCAGAAGACGTTAAGGTCACTAAGAAGCCTAAGGTTCACAGAAAAATCCTAGATTCTGCGAACTAGACAAGTACCAAAGATCACCAAATCCGAAAGTTCCCGGGAGATCAATGACTCTACTGTGCCCAATGGCCATGTGTGCTCTTTACTATCGTGGAATCTCGCAAAACTGACAACCGTTCTCCTGGGACACACTTTATGGGCCCATAATAGCCTTTAAAGGCTCGCACTAACACCTACGGTGACAGCCCGTTTGATGGCCAAAGGTCTCATAAACCTCTAAGTGTCTTAAAAGTTCTTCAAGTAGTAGGGGACGTTTAATGACACTTAATTTGATTTCATTGACATGCCGTATAGGTTGCTGATATCAGGATATTTTATGTAGCGTATTTCATCGCCGAGCCGTACGAGTTTATACAGTCGGGGTACTCCGGAATGTACAGGGTGACCAAATAAGAATGCGAGGTACTGTATCTGGGAACCTGTCCATCGTAGAGGCTTGCGGTAAAAAAATTTATTACTAAAACGGCTACGAGAAAAACCTGGAAAATATTTTTAAGTTTCTACAATGGCCGCTAGGGGGCGTAACTGCAATCTGGAATCTAAAAAAGTGAATTTTCTGTGAATTCCGCTATATTAACCTAACAAAAAAATGACGATAATCTGAACAATTTTTGTTTGACAATTTTTCCTGTATCTCTAAAAATGAAGTGGAGATGCTGTTTTCGCGAACTTGTTTAGGCATCATTTAGCTACTTTTTCATGAAAAAAAAATCGAACCAATGCATTTAATTTTTTTGAGAAAATTAACCATTTCTGTCGGAATGTCAAAAAAGCCCTCAAGCGGTGATATGTGAAACTAACAAAACTTCAAATAGTGTAATATATGTAGCTGAAGAATAGATCTTTTTAACTAACCCGAGTTTGTTTAAATCGGCTCAGCCGTTTCGAAGATACAGGGTGTTCTTTACGGAAACCTTTGAATACCCCCCACCACTTCATTTTTAGAGAAACAGGAAAAATTGTCAAACAAAAATTGTTCAGATAATCGTCAACTTCAGAGACCGGATATTTTTTGTTAGGTTAATATAGCGGAATTCACAGAAATTTCACTTTTTTAGATTCCAGATTGCAGTTACGCCCCCTAGCGGCCATTGCAGAAACTTAAAAATATTTTCCAGGTTTTTCTCGTAGCCGTTTTAGTAATAAATTTTTTTACCGCACGCCTCTACGGTGGATAGATTCTCAGATACAGTACCTCGCATTCTTAGTTGGCCACCCTGTACATTAGTCATTTTAGTATCGACAGCAATTCAAAATGCATGGGCGTGCCATATGGATTAATATAATCAGAATTCTAGATATCGCCAAACTTTTTTGAAAATTCCGGCACTGAAAATGGAAGTGTTTAGCAATTGGGCTGATTGCTTTGATTAGTATTTGATTCATCATGACAGAGTTTAGTACGTTTCTCAGAGTCGAAATAATTTCGAAAAAAGACTCTATCACTTAAATCGATCGTTGGAGCTCGAGACGGAGAATATTTACATGATATACGCGAATTTAAGCGAGTCGCCGATACCATCGGCAAAGAAAAGAAAAATATCTTTACCCACATATTTCTCCTTTGAATAAATCCGCGCGCGAGATTAAAAGGGGAAAAGTAATCGAATACAAAAAAAATGTATATACGAAAGGCGTATGAGATAAGGTTTCAAAAAAATCCATCACGCTAAAGGTATTTGAATATAAGGAACACTTCCGGAGACAATTTCATAATAATAATGAAGTGGCAGCACGGCGAAACTGTGTCGAGAACTCACTACACAATTTACATGAATAAAACTCGAGTTGAGTGCAGCTCCAAGAGGGGCTTGTTAATTGGCTGAGCATAGTCCAAACTTGTATAACGCGGTAACCAAACTTTTCCGCCCGAGTTTTCACCTTCTCCTCGCAGTGTGGTCGTGTTAATGTAAATTAAATAAAACCGCGTTATCAAGATTTTAGCGTAAAGTTCCGTGTAAATGCAATCATTCTTGTTAGCGCAACTTCGACATCGAAATGCGCCCCCACGTTGTTGGAGGCGAAACGCATACCGCCGTAAAGTAGGACGTGGATGAATGTTACGTAGAAATTCCTTGGAAATTTGTATGGGAGAATGCCGTTCGTCTATGTCTAAAATGCATAAACTTGTATGGATCGGCGATGAAGTACAAAACAAAATATTTTGATATTAGTAACGTATACGACACGTCCAATCTGGTGGGATTTTCATAACACTAAGGTTTGTAGGCCTTTCAAAAGGGCTTTTATCTTTAACAATCTTCTTAGGGATGGTTATTGTTAAGGTTCATGTAGATCTTTTGGAGTTTATAGGGTACTTTGTGTAGTTTCGTAAATCCGTAGGCGTTTCTGGGGTCTTTAAAGATCTTATCAAAATTCTGGCTCTTTTAGTTTTATTTCTTAGAGTTGAAAGGGTCTGAAGGTCTTAAGTTTTCTAGATTTGTTAGGTGTCGGGTTCCTAGGGTTTGTGGGGTTTCTTATAGCTAGTGCGATGGGATGATTAGAGCCTTCGCATAATTGTTGGGGTTTGAGCTCGTAGTGTTTTTAGTTTCGTCAAGGTTCTGATGGTTTATAGGTTTAAGGTTTACGATTTTTAGGTTTTCCGTTTCCGTTAGAGAAATTTGAATTGTAAGCGACCCTTAAAGTCCCTAGAATTTTTTATTTTTTAGGTCAATTGGGGCTTCCATGATTTTGACGGAATTAGTAGCTGGCATTTCAAGGGTTTTTGTTATCCTAGAGACCTAAGGTTCGTATGATATTATGGTTTTTATGTTTCCTTAAGGTCTCAGAGATGCTATAATTGATAAAGTAAAGGTAATAATTCTCCTATGATCTTTAGAGAAAAGGAGGGTAGGCTTCCTAGGGCTGCAGGATTACATGATAGTTAAAGGTTCGTTTTTAACAATTGTAGGTGTTTCGGAGCTTGACGTTTTTACGGTTTGTAGGTTCCTTAAAGTTTCAAGGTTTCTTGGTTCTTGAGGGTTGTTGGACCATTAGCGCATTCGGGATTCGCACGGTTTTAAAGCCAAATGGGCTCCAAATACCTATGGTATCAAAATCCGTACGAATTTTTAGAGTTAATAGAGCCTTTAGGGTTTTATATGATCCTTAAGGCTCTTATGGATTATTGAGGTTTGGAGTTCATTAATGTGTTAGTATCTGTAGGTAGGATTTCTATGCGAGACTGTCATTGGAAGCCTTAGTGCTTTTGTTATTATTATTGTTATCTTTAAAAGGCTTTTAAGTTTTAGGTTTTTGCGGTTCTAAAATTTTTCAGGTCTCCTAGGTCTAATAGAATTAATTTTTCTATGATTTTAATAAAAAAAAAGGAGGGGCTCGTAGGTTTCCTAGCGTTCTGGGCTCCTAGACCTTTTGGGTATTGGTACTCCATAGGGATTTTCAGACTGTTGAGATTCTTAGGTTTTTCAAGGTCTTAAGCGTTCCTAGGGTCTGAAGACTCCTAGAGTTTCACGGTATTTTTAATCTTGATCGGGGTTAGCGCCTTCAGGGTCCATTTTCATAATTCCTTTAGCTCATGATGTTTGCTTGAAGTTTCAAGTTTCGGTTTTGTGGACCCTTGAAATTTGTGGATGTATTAGTACCTGTCAAATTTTAGGATTTCTATGTGTCTGTAGCTAGAGATCCTAGGGCTCTTGCTGTTCCTTAAGGTTTTAGGATCTTTAACAGGCTTCGAGGCCTAAGCATTTACCATTATTGGATTCCTAGGTCCCTGAGCTCCTAGAACTTTTAAAATTGAGAGCTCCGTTGAACTCTTTAGGGTTCTTGGTAATTGTACATCCTTAGGTCTTCAATGTCTTTAGGCTTCCTAGGGTCTGTACATTCTTGGTCAATGTTGGATTTTAGCGCTTTGAGGGCTCGTAATTTTCGTAATCCCTACCGCTCATGATGACTGTTTGAAGTTCCAGTGTTTTAGAACTTTGAGGATTTTCTATGGTTTGACATTAGGGTTCGTAAGACTCCTAGACTTTCTAAGGTTGTTGGAGTTTTAATGTTATGCAGAGTTTGCAAGTATCGTGACGGTTTTGGGGAAGCAGTTTTGAATGTGGGTAGAGTTTGAACTCTGAAATTTTGGGTACTGGATAATGTATGTCTTATCCAATCGGATATTATTTTTAGAAGATTCCCACGGTGACATGATTACTCTCAAAACATTCAGCCCCTAAAGGCTCTTTCGAAAAGTGATGTGGAAGTGCTAAGGGTAGTAACCATTTTGGAGAACAATGTAGAACCAGGGGGAATATCCCCCAGTCAAAGGAAACTGTCAACCTTCATTTACCAACGACTGACATATAAAGACCTTCGTATACTGAGGGGTATTCCATACCCCCAGACCCATAATTTTGCGAAAGAAACTTTAGGGGTGAACGTCTAGGGGTGCTCGCATTCACCCGGGAGTCTGGGAAGTATGGAATAGTGTCTCAGTGCACGGAGGTCTTTATATCAGTCGTAGGTAAAGCAAAATTGACCGTTTCCGTAGGCCATAACCCCCAGGTCCCTCGGTTATGCATTGTTCTCCAACATTTTTTAAGAGATTTTAGGGGCTGAAGGGTGACCGTATCATCGGGGGGGTCTTAGAGTGTGGAATAACTCCCCCCCCCCAAGTTTTCGAAGGTTTTTATGTAAGTGGTACGTAAATTAAGGTTGACGGTTTCCTTTGGCTGGGAGGTATGGAATTCTATACCCCCAAACCCTCCGGTGATACGATCATCCTCAAAGCGTTCACCCCTAAAGACTATTTCCAAAACTTGTTGTTTTTAAGTTGCTTGACGATCACGACGAGAAATAAATTCGATAAAATGACATGTTGCTTTTTAACAAACAATGTTCACGCGCCGACATCTTGTATTCGATTCGAATGTTGTTCGATGAGTGCACGGGTGGGAATATACACAGGGACAGTCGAAATAGTTATATACAGAGTGTGCTAAAAAATTTAAAGGGACTCTATTTTGTCCTGTACCGTATCCCTCGTTGAAATATACATCTTGCTCGAAAGATCGTGGTATAAATTCCGATAAGGGCAGCTACTGAAACTTATACTTTTTCCGGATATCTGACTAAAACCAACTCGTCCATTCCTTTAATTAGCAAAGTAACTAAGCATTGCACGAAAAATCTACGATAAATTGGGCGAAATTGCATGAGCCGCTTAAAGTCACCGTGCGAGATTTTGATCTTTTAATCAGCTTAAATCTTAAACTTCTGTATAAATATCAAGGTTGATAGCGAAGTACGCCCGGTTGAATTAACAACCGCATTCCCTCCAATCTCAGGTTCGCCAAATTAGCGGGAACAAAGCGAAATATTACGTTCTGCATTTCTCGAGCTGCTGCACTTCCCATCCCTTTAGCGGCCATTCCAACCCGCCACCTTAGAAAGCCGTCAAATTTAGTGCCTCATTATTAGAACTTCATTAGTGAATCGAGCGCGCGATAATTATCGGCGGGGAGCTATTCACAAATGGTCCTAGGCGAGGAATTCGCCCCCTACGCTTAATTTAATACATGCCCGTTCCCGCCAATTAATCGGGCAAGTGCAATTACCCGAACGTTTCTTCGGCTAAGAGCCGCTCAATGAAATTATCAAAATCTTTGCAGTTACGCGACCAATTAAGGAAAAAAAAAAGATGAGGCGAATGTGTAGCGTTTCTACTCAAATTATTTGTAATCTAATTGAGAGCGACATCAAAGGGGATTTCCATTTCGGTAAGTGCTTCAGGTGAAAGAAGAAAAATTTAAATGATGCGAAATTACTGAAACGAGTATCAAATTTATTGACACATGCCGACGTTAACGAGATTTTTTTTTAATGGAGAGAGTCGAAGCTCGAGCGAAAACTTTTAATGGCAATGTTTAAGGGTAGTTTTATTTCACTTTCGCGCTGCAATTTTGTTTAGGACTACAAGTTGATGCGTTAGTATGCGGTCGATAACGAAGGGCCGAATGTATTACATTTCAAATTACGCATTATTCTAGGGGCCAGGTTGCTGTTTCCATTTAGACCGTGTTAGATATTACAAATTCATATGGTGAAGCTATGATTGTGTCACTGAGATAATCAGAATTCTGCCTCTAGACAGTGAAACTTTGTCATAATGTGTCCTTTATTAGAAATTAGTTATGAGCACCCTTTACAGTCTCGTTATTAACCTGGCAATGCTAATTGAGCTGTTGACCAAACAATGTCTGCGTATGAGTTAGTTACATCGTAGTATACGAATTGTATCCTTCTCATTTTTCGATACAAATGTCAGCATATCGTCGGGGGGGGGGGGTCTGGGTATTCCTATTAACCCCCCCCCCCTTAACCCCCGCTACATGTATAGTTTTAGCAAAATAGATATAGAACTCATATTATATATACAGGGTGGTGACTTGCGTAACGCATCAAGGGATTTCAATGTAAAATTCATAACCTGCGATTATTGGTTCCCCAAATTATTTGAGAGCAAAAATGTATTAAGGTTTTTTTGTAGAAAAAAATTTTTTACGCCTATAAACCGTATTAGTTTTCAATTTTTTACATAATAAAGACGGAAAATTGGAAAAATAAAACCCGCATCTTTTTCAATAATCTACAACACATTTTTGCTCTAAAATAATTTGGGGAGCCAATAATCGCATGTTATGAATTTTACATTGAAATCCCTATGATGCCTGACGCAAGTCACCACCCTGTATATATATTGTCGAAATTCGTATTTAGTCCATAACTTTTGATTGAGAGGTCTGATCGAAAAAATACGAATCGTTTTGGATTCTACGCACCAAAATTAGTGAGAAAAAGTGTTTTCTTGAGAAATTTTGGAGCAGTCGATTTTTGGTAAAAAAGGAAGGTAATACACTGCATTTCTTTGAGACCTTAGTAGAAAATTGTCTGAGATCGACCGGGAAAAAAACATTTTCTTATAGAGTTTGGTCCGTAGAATCCATAATTTCAAACAGTTCCAAGATTGGACCATTGGATCAAAAGTTACAGCCCTTTGAACTTTTTCTCGAAATTTGTATTTGATCCATAACTTTGATTGAGAGGTCTGATCGAAAAAGTACGAATCGTTTTGATTTCTACGCACCAAAATTAGTGAGGAATAGTGTTTTCCCGAGAAATTTTGGAGCAGTCGATTTTTGGTAAAAAAGGAAGGTAATACACTGCCTTTTTTTGAGACCTTCGTAAAAAATTGTCTGAGATCGACCGGGAAAAACATTTTCTTATAGAGTTTGGCCCGTAGAATCCATAATTTCAAACAGTTCCAAGATTGGACCGCTGGATCAAAAGTTACAGCCCTTTGAACTTTTTCTCGAAATTTGTATTTGATCCATAACTTTGATTGAGAGGTCTGATCGAAAAAGTACGAATCGTTTTGATTTCTACGCACCAAAATTAGTGAGGAATAGTGTTTTCCCGAGAAATTTTGGAGCAGTCGATTTTTGGTAAAAAAGGAAGGTAATACACTGCCTTTTTTTGAGACCTTCGTAAAAAATTGTCTGAGATCGACCGGGAAAAACATTTTCTTATAGAGTTTGGCCCGTAGAATCCATAATTTCAAACAGTTCCAAGATTGGACCGCTGGATCAAAAGTTACAGCCCTTTGAACTTTTTCTTGAAATTTGTATTTGATCCATAACTTTGATTGAGAGGTCTGATCGAAAAAGTACGAATCAAACAATTTTATAGCAAAAGAGATAAAGAACCCTCAATATTTATATTTTATTTCTCAACGACGGTCTTGAGATCTTCGTACGTAAGGATATGCTACGTTTTTTTTTTCAAAAAATGTTTAAAGGTATGTACAGGGTGTTCCATTAATAACGGTTACAGGCCATATCTGTGGAATCGTTAATTGCACAGCTTCGAGAAAAAAAATTGTTTACGAAAGGGGCCAAGAGAAATCGCTGGAAATTATTATCAAGTTTCTAGCTTCGCCACTAGAGGGCGTACGAGTCATGGTTAAGTAAAAGAATGACTTTTTTGCGTAAATATACCCAACAGACATGCATAAAAAATATCATAATCATCATTTTGATTCTCTTTGATTGCTCTAGCTCATAAAATATGAGGGGTGTGAGAAGGGGAACATCTCTTTAAGGAATTGAATGTAATTTCGATTTAGGTTAACAGATTTTCACATAATATAGGTCTTGTTGGAAAGGGCTCTCTTCGTGGAATCAGATTTTACATAAATAGAGGCTTTTTAGTAAATGTGATATGTGGTAGATGGCGCGATGTGACATGACTTTTTTAGACCATTCAGCTTATAAAGGCTTAACTGAAACCATGAAAACTGACAGGTCGACCCAGGAATTCATACACACCAACAAGCCTAAGGGGGGGGAGGGGTGGGGGGCGCGCCTGCGACCTTCTCAGCTACGGAAATTGAGTTTTAGGTTCACTTGACAAGTCATGCTCTGCGACATGTAGAATTGAAAGAATATTCATTATTCTTCTCTATTCTAGGAACTTCCTGAACATATTGAGGAGTGTATGGAGGGGGGGGGGGGGTTCCATATGATGGGATTAAGGGTAACATCTACTGTAAATCGATTTTTGTGATAGACACTACTAATCCATGTGGCAATACTATGACTTGTTTTTACCTGTTGGGATTCTTGAGCGAACTAGGTAATTAATAACGCCTTAAACTCATAAACACTAGAAATGAAATAAAAAATAAACCGATTTCTTCGTGCGACGAACAAAACCTTTCAGAACCAATTCGGAGCAGTCTCTCAGAAATATAGAGACAAAAAAAAACCGTTAGAATTACTGAGGGAACGAGATAAATCTTTTAACGAAAGTCGCGGTACAATTTCATTAAGTCCTTTGTTTGGACTCCCCCGAGAACTATAACACAAAGCGGATTTCGCGTCGCTACTTCCTCGCGCCAATTGAACATTTACGGATACCAATAATAACGTAATTATCCCGACGAAAGGCGCGTAGCTTAATTTTACACCTATTTCCTTTTTATTCAAATTTCATTATGTAACCGTGTAGGAGCCGAGAGCCACGCGAGAAAATTCGCACTTGTGAATCGGGAGGGGGGTCGATTGCTTCGTAGTCGTTATGTCGCACGGTTTGTCTTCGAGGTGGAGGAGGAGGCGACCGAAACGGGGAGGAAGATACGTCTTAGCTCGCGTGTACAACAGCTAATGCAATGCATATGTTGTTTTCCCGGATCCATTTATTCTGGTACAGTGGGCCGTGTTAGGTTAAGTGCAATGCGGACTTGCTGTTGCGAGGCAGATTCACGCTGAGCGGATTTGCCGTCACATACTTGCGTAATGGATTTAAAGCTTATATTGTTGATTCTGTTTCGCATTTTTCCTCGTTCCGACCACACTCTATTTATCTATTTGCTATTCCCGTGCACCTAATATTAAAGGGTCGCAAATGCATTCTATTGTCGTACCCGCTCTTTCTTTTATGCACCTACGCCGTTCGGGCGAGCGACGTAGGTGCCTACGGAATTAGATTATACAAGTCCGTGTCATCAGCGAGGGTCGCATTGAGACAACGACAGTAACATAAAGCTCTATTGTATCCGGCTAACCTGATTTGGCCAACTTTCATTGGGAACAATTTTCTTTGGAAGTAAGTGCGGATTGCGCCCTTTCTGTTCCTTAACTTTCCTCTTATGTTGATTTTTTCTATGTTGTCTTCAGCGATGACGATGACCTACGGCTAGAAATGATTGGAATAACTTCGTAACTTGAAAAAGACATGAAAGAGGCTCGGAACGAAGCCGCGGGCGTACAGCATTAAAAAGTTACCTTGTATCAAATTCACTCACTTCATTCTTACTTAACGTACGAAGCAGAAGCTTTCAAAGAGTTTTCCAGTCGATATGGCCCCGCGGATTTGTTTCGAGTAAACTTAAATTTTTCATATCAAGTGGAGCAGTTTCCACTAAATTTCACCCTACATTGCGCACTCGTAATTTTGTAAGCGAAGAATTAAAAGTTAACGCGGGAATCATACGAGGGAAAAAAAGCACTCGTAAGCTTATCGATGCAGACATGAGTGGGTACGTACGCTGTACTTTTCCCGGCTGTACCTATCTGTATATACACGAACTATGTATGTGTATGTTCGCCACTCAAATTGAGAGCATTTCGAGATTGGCGTTTTATTATTTTATACTTGGAGAACGCTTTCATTACGATAAAAGTAGCAAAACGTAGACAAAAGGCGTACAAACCGGAAAAAAATTGCTTTACAGTTGAATGTAGACTTTAAAATCCTCAAACTGCTTTTGCTGCCTATTCAATTTAAACTTTACAGGTCTCTGCACTAAGTTCTTTATTTCCCTTACAATTGTTTCAGAAAATTCTAAGTAACCCACAAAAAGTGGCATTACTCATTTAACTCAAAAATTGTAGACGTAATAAATTTATACGGGGCGGCTATGACTTTCGCTTTGACTGTAAGATGCGCTATAAATTAAAAGGGTCACAAATATTCTAAAAATTATAGTTCTTGTTCCATGAGGTTGACACAAAAATTTAAGATGTCGGGAAATCTGAAAAATTGGGAATGGGATGAGATTAAAAATGTTGCAAAGAAGATGAGTTTAATGTTGAATGTTGTTTTTATCTTCGTTTATGTGTATTGTGAAGAATACTCTAGAAATCATGATAGACATCGAGGGGCCATAAAAGATTAGTCATCTGTAATAAAAAACACAAGCGGATGCGACGCATTTTTTCCGTGAAATATGACGTGTTTGTTCGAGAACATTCTAGAATATTCGAGAGCATTTGGAAACGTTCGAGAACTTTCGAAAAATACCGCCGTTTGTTATAAGAAAATCGAAGTGAGGTGGGGGGGGGGGGGAGAAATTTTTTTTACCTTTTTTGGTATTCTAATGTCTCAACGAAAAGAATTAGTTTCTAACAACCACACTGTCCTCCTCGACTCTTTAACGTGATTGTTTCTAATATTTCTAGAGCGGAGTGTAGGAGGGTACTCACAAAGGGCGATTGGTACGTTTGCATAAAGGGCAGCGGGAACGTCTGGTCGAGACACATCTACTAGTAATGATCAAACATTCATTGCGAATATCTGTAGAAGGGAGGAGGAGGGAAATTGCAAGCTTACGGATAATTTTTCTAAGGGCTTGAATCTTCTTACTATACAGGGTGTTTTTTTGGGAGCTTTAGTTAAAAGTTTCTGGGAAAGTAAAATAGGTAGGTTTTTGAAAATTTGTACTTAGGAGTTACTCTGAAGGCCGAATCCGATGTAAAATATTTTCAAAATGGCCGCACTTCCGGAAACACCGGAAGTAGATAGTAACTTCGTTATTTTAAACGGCAACCCCTATTTTTTATTGCATTTTTGGATTCTATGTGAAATTTCAGTTCTTTTGATACCCATATGTCGATATCTGCCATTTATGGTTTTTAAGTTATTTTGACTTTAAGAAAAAAAATGGCGGATGCAGATGGTACCTTGATATTGATTACTTGAAAACGGTTGTAGTCATGGCAACCTATTTTTATCAGTGAATAGAGAATGAATAGGGCTTTCTTTTAGTGCACTTAAAACAAAGTTAAGTTGCGTACAACCGCACCTATGGAGATCCAAATTTAAGAAACTTCAAAGTCTATAAACTCAGTTTTTTTAAATGGAATGACCATGTTCTTAATATTGCATGAGATAGAGAATCGAAATTGGCATATTTTGACTATACATGTTCCTATAGCTATCTTTAACAGTTTCTGATTTATTCCCATTCCATTGAATTGATCTCGGAATTGATGCCATTTTTTTTCGCATTTTCTTTTTAGTAGTTGGCCATGATTTTATAACAATCGAATTTTAAACAAATCAAGGAATGGATTCTTTAATACCATTGATTCTAGTTCTAGTCTAAATAATTCATTAATAAATAACTCATTTATTAAGGATATAGGACGGAAAATTTTTGAAAAATCTAAACAGAGTCGTTCAACTGAATTTCTTAAACAACTTATAAGTCTGGAAATTAAGAGAGGTAATGCGATATCTGTTCTAGCAACAATTCCATACCAAAAATGTTTCAACGAAGTTTTTTATATTTTGCATTGAATTTAATATGTTAATCTTGCATTTGCAATTCAATTCATTTTCTTAAATATTCTCTTGTAGAGCTTTGTATCACTTGTGCTACAACGGTTTGTAGTGCATTAGGGGTACAAAATTTCCAAAATTCATACAATTTCGTTCCAGTGTTTGAGTGAATGTACGGAAAGCACGCGCCGGGATTCTGCCCATTTCACCATAAATAACAATTAAATTCCAAAATAGGTGAAACCACTGCGAGTCATTTTTCGATTTTTGAAAAACTTATGTTAACCTATAACAGTGGGTGATGGATTAGTGTCACTAGATTTGTTTAAAATTCAATTGTTATAGAATCATGGCCGACTACTAAAAAGAAAATCCGAAAAAAATAGTGTCAATTCAATAAAATGGGAATAAGTCAGAAACTGTTAAAGATAGCTATAGGAACATGTATTGTCAAAATATGCCAATTTCGATTCTCTATCTCATGGAATAGTAAGAACATGGTCATTCCATTAAAAAAAACTGAGTTTTTAGTCTTTGAAGTTTCATAAATTTGGATATTCATAGGGGCGGTCGTACGCAACTTAACTTTTTTTTAAGTGCACTAAAAGAAAGCCCTATTCATTCTCTATGCACTGATAAAAATAGGTTGCCATGACTACAACCGTTTTCAAGTAATCAATTATCAAGGTACCATCTGCATCCGCCATTTTTTTTCTTAAAGTCAAAATAACTTAAAAACCATAAATGGCAGATATCGACATATGGGTATCAAAAGAACTGAAATTTCACGTAGAATCCAAAAATGCAATAAAAAATAGGGGTTGCCATTTAAAATAACGAAGTTACTATCTACTTCCGGTGTTTCCGGAAGTGCGGCCATTTTGAAAATATTTTACATCGATTCGGCCTTCAGAGTAACTCCTAAGTACAAATTTTCAAAAACCTACCTATTTTACTTTCCCAGAAACTTTTAACTAAAGCTCCCAAAAAAACACCCTGTATATAGTAAGAGTTAGATATAATTAATATATATATATATATATATATATATATATATATATATATAATTTTTTTTTCGGGTCGATTTGCGACAATTTTTCCTGGCCTCAAAAAAAGGCAGTGTATAACCTTCCTTTTTTACCAAAAATCGACTGCTCCAAAATTTCTCGGGAAAACACTTTTTCTTATTAATTTGGGTGCGTAGAATCCAAATCAATTTGCACTTTTTCGATCAGACTTCTCAATCAAAAATAAAGACTAGAAAAAAATTCAGCTGTAACTTTTGAACTAGTAGCCCAATCTTGGAACTGTTTGAAATTATGGATTCTACAGGCCACATTCTATAAGAAAATTTTTTTTCCGGGTCGATCTGAGACAATTTTTTCTTCGGGGTTCAAAAAAGGCAATGTATAACCTTTCTTTTTTACCAAAAATCGACTGCACCAAAATTTCTCGGGAAAACACTTTTTCGTATTAATTTGGGTGCCTAGAATCCAAATCAACTTGTACTTTTTCGATCAGACTTCTCAATCAAAAGTTATAGACTAGAAAAAAATTCAAAGGGCTGTAACTTTTGAACTAGTAGCCCAATCTGGGAACTGTTTGAAATTATGGATTCTACAGGTCACCTTCTATAAGAAAAAATTTTTTCCAGATCGATCTGCGACAATTTTTTTTTCGGGTCTCAAAAAAAGGCAGTGTATAACCTTCCTTTTTTACCAAAAATCGACTGCTCCAAAATTTCTCGGGAAAACACTTTTTGTTATTAATTTTGGTGCGTAGAATCCAAAACAATTCGTACTTTTTCAATCAGACTTCTCCATCAAAAGTTATAGATTAGAAACCAATTACGAAAAAAAATTCAAAGGGCTGTAAATTCTGAACTAGAAGCCCAATCTTGGAACTGTTTGAAATTATGGATTCTACGGGCCAAACTCTATAAGACAATGTTTTTTCCCGGTCGATCTCAGACAATTTTTTTTCTGGCCTCAAAAAAAGGCAGTACCTTCCTTTTTTACCAAAAATCGACTGCTCCAAAATTTCTCGGGAAAACACTTTTTCTCACTAATTTTGGTGCGTAGAATCCAAAACGATTCGTACTTTTTCGATCAGACCTCTCAATCATAAGTTATAGACTATATAAAAAGGGTGACAATTTGAAAACTTACCACCCCCCATATCTTAATAAATAAACAAGATATTTAAAAAAATCAAAATCCGTTTCGGTAATTCGGAGGGGGAATCACAATTACATACTTGGCGACACACCCCCTCACACCCCCTGCGCACCAGCCACCCCAACTTTTTAATCTTAAATAGTGACCTCCCGTGTGTGATACGTCGTTGGAAAGCTCTGAAAAAATGCTTTCCAACCATACCAAATAGCATTACATTTAGGTTAGTAATTATCGTGCAAATCAAAAAATAAACTACTCAAAATGTGTTTCAATGGTTTAACACTGCAGAGGAACGGGCACCGGTGGGTCTGGGGGGTATGGGTTATATTTTAAAAATTTTGTTATTTACAGACTCATATACAGGGTGGAAACTTTTTATAGAACACATCTGCAACCTTCGAAAACAAATTTTGTTAAAGAAGCAATTTATGGTACTTAAAATTATAACAAATTTCCTACCCATCTACGTACTCTAAATTTGTGTTCAGTGGCGTACTTCTGCAGGGCTTAAGGGGCATATTTTTGCTTTAAATAGCAACCACTTTTTTAATTATATATTCCTTTACGCTGCTATATCCAATAAAGTGTGCTCAAATAATGTGTAATGGAAACTAAAAAAAATATATCCCATTAATCATTCAGTACGCCACTGACCCAAAATTTAAGGTAGCAAACGGTTTTTTTTATTTTTGGATAAGTACCATAAAAAGCCTGTGTAAAGGTGTTGTTTTGAAGATAGTACAAGAGAAATAATTATTATATTGAACTATATTAATAATCCTTAAAACTTTTTAAAAAACGAGCTTAAGTCCATTTGGGGTCTTTGAGAGCTTTAATACTTCAGTTCCTTCTAGTTCAGTTTAGTTCGGTTCGGTAAAAGATACGTTTTCACAATGATTAAAAAAATAAAAGAAAATACAGAAACTCGATTTAAAGAAATTCAAAATCTTTTTGAAAACTACAAAACGAAGAGATTCGGGAGGTTTAAATTTGCTGGTGGGGCACAAAAATGAAATTTAAATAAGAAAGTCAAGGTAGTAAAGGCAAAGAAGAAAAATTGTTGGCTTATCGTATATTTATACATTGCGGTTAATCTATACGGCTGAGCAATGACTTTGAACAGCTGCCACATGTTTCAGTCTTACTTTCGGTAATGATTGAGTAAATAAAGTAAGTTAACAAACCACCCCCGCATTAAAGCCTTTTAGGTCGCGTTGACTTTGTTTCCTTACATATTTCAGTAATGTAATAAATGGGATTCAGCTGTTTAATGGCGGTAATCTAATGAGATTGATATGTTGCCGCACTTTTCGATCTTTCAACGACACGCCATGGGAAAACGTAAAGAGGACCCCAGCCTTAACAGACGCGAATCTAAATTATGCACGTCTCTAACAATTCTAATAACAAGAGCTTCTCGTTCCGGAAAATTGTTCTTCGTGCTCAAATTAATTTCGGTATATATCCAGCTCCTGTTAAATTCATTTGACAGATATAGAGGCGCTCTAACAAAGGATACAGGGAAACGTAATTGATAGATAAATTTAACAAAAGGAAATACTCTTCCTTAGTGTAAAAAATATTGAGTGTCATAAAGACCACAATTCATCACGGACAACATTTACGATCCCTCCCGTTTCTATAACTTTTGCCGGAATTAATCGTAAGCTTCCGTAAATCTATGGGTTACATTTCCGCTCTCTTTTTCCTCCGATACCGGCTCAAATAAATCAATCAGCTTTCACGTAATAAACATATTCATTTACTTTGCACGTCGCTCAAAAGCGGAAAATCAACTTTTAATGTAGATTGCTGTTTGTAAACTCGCGAATTCATTTCACCAATTACAATCAAAACTAATTCGTATGGCGCGGCGATGACGTTGAAAAATTGGCCAGTTAATTATTACATGATGTCTGTAAACTTTTCAACACTTGCTTTGATAGATGTCAAACGCAGGCGTTTATATTGAGTAAGCCCTCGGTAATAACATATTCACAACGATCTAATACTAACACAAGCTTACGTTTCGTAGACGTGCACACATATATAAACCCTTCCTTACAATTACATCTCGTAATTCCACCTCCCTAATATAAGATTGCTTTGAGAGTAGTAATTTCGTGTAATTTCGCCCTCACGACTTTATTACATGGCGTACACAACAAAATAAGCGACTCTTACACATGTTAAGTCGTTTTAACACAGGCATGGGCAATTTTAGGGTCAGTACCTTTCGATATTCTGCGTTTAGCTGAACAATTGCAACTCTAGAATTTTAATTAGTCCTTCACGTTTTCGGCATACACACATAGACGAGATGTAATTTATTAGAAGCGCAATTAATGCGGCAGAGACAGAAAAGGATTTTTGACTTCGCTCGTATAATTAGATCGTACACAGTATTTTCATAAGAATTAGGTTTGTCGGGCCCCAATCTTCGTTCCCTTTGAAAGCGAAATTAAATTTCCCCGACGCCGCCGACGTCCTCGTCGCGCCGCCGCGCGTGGTTTGTTGTCCGGGCTCGCCTTTTAGAAATATCACTCGAACTCGGCGAAAGTTGGAATAATAAGTTGAAGTGTTTTTCTTTTTTCGATATGGCGTATAATCAGCGAAACCTTTCATTAAAACGTAAACTTTCTTCGTGTGTTCTCGCAAATTGTCTTAGAAAGTTCTTAATATGCACGTGTGGGGGGGGGGGGGGGGATTGGTTTTCCATCGCATGATATCTTGATGCAACCAATCTGTACGAAACTGTAACTTCCGCAATGTCAGATTCTACGAAGAATTTGCTCAACTCGGATTTATCTTGAACTAATTAATTCTGTTTTAGCTTCAGCGTTTGCGTTTCTAACAGATTTTGACTTGAGCTCAAACAAATTTAAGCTTTGATTTTAAAATTTGAACTTACTTTTTAAATGTCGATCTAAATTGAACAGCTTATGATTCACAGCGTTGCATTGTGTTAAAGTTTAAAGTTCAAACCCCAAATTCGTGCCCATAAGTCCCAATGGTGGCTGTGAATCCGAAAATTCACACAATTTTCTGTCAGGTTTCGATTTAAACTCAATCAAATTTAGTCATTGGGTTTAAAATTTCAATCCACTGTTCATCTGTCGAACTGAATTGAGTAGTTTATGATTCACGGCGTCGAATTGAGTGAAAGTTTCAAGTTCAAACCCCAAATCCGTGCCCATAAGTCCCAATGGTGGCTGTGAATCCGACAATTCGTACAATTTCTGTCAGGTTTCGATTTGAACTCATCCAATTTAGATTTTGGATTCAAAATTTCAATCCACTGTTCATCTGTCGATCTGAATTGAGCAGTTTATGATTCACGGCGTCGCATTGAGTTCAAGTTTAAAGTTCAAACCCCAAATTCGTGCCCATAAGTTCCGATGGTGGCTGTGAATCCGACAATTCGCACAATGTTCTGTCAGGTTTCGATTTGAACTCATCAAATTTAGCCTTCGGGTTTAAAATTTCAGTCCACTGTTCATCTGTCGATCTGAATTGAGAAGTTTACGATTCGCGGCGTCAAATTGAGTTCAAGTTTAAAGTTCAAACAACAAATTCGTGCCAATAAGTCCCAATGGTGGCTGTGAATCCGACAATTCGAACAATTTTCTGTCAGGTTTCGATTTGAACTCATCAAATTTAGCCTTTGGATTCAAAATTTCAGTCCACTGTTCATCTGTCGATCTGAATTGAGCAGTTTACGATTCGCGGCGTCAAATTGAGTTCAAGTTTAAAGTTCAAACCCCAAATTCGTGCCCATAAGTCCCGATGGTGGCTGTGAATCCGACAATTCGCACAATGTTCTGTCAGGTTTCGATTTGAACTCATCAAATTTAGCCTTCGGGTTTAAAATTTCAGTCCACTGTTCATCTGTCGATCTGAATTGAGAAGTTTACGATTCGCGGCGTCAAATTGAGTTCAAGTTTAAAGTTCAAACAACAAATTCGTGCCAATAAGTCCCAATGGTGGCTGTGAATCCGACAATTCGAACAATTTTCTGTCAGGTTTCGATTTGAACTCATCAAATTTAGCCTTTGGATTCAAAATTTCAGTCCACTGTTCATCTGTCGATCTGAATTGAGCAGTTTACGATTCGCGGCGTCAAATTGAGTTCAAGTTTAAAGTTCAAACCCCAAATTCGTGCCCATAAGTCCCAATGGTGGCTGTGAATCCGACAATTCGCACAAGTTTCTGTCGCGTTTCGATTTGAACTCATTAAATTTAGCCTGTGGATTCAAAATTTCAATCCACTGTTCATCTGTCGATCTGAATTGGGCAGTTTATGATTCACGGCGTCGCTTTGAGTTCAAGTTTAAAGTTCAAACCCCAAAATTCGTGCTCATAAGTCCCAATGGTGGCTGTGAATTCGGCAAATCGAACAACTTCTGTCAGGTTTCGATTTGAACTCAATCAAATTTAGCCTTTGGATTCAAAATTTCAATCCACTGTTCATCTGTCGACCTGAATTTGAATTTGAGTTCAAGTTTAAAGTTCAAACCCCAAATTCATGCCCATAAGTCCCGATGGTGGCTGTGAATCCGACAATTCGCACAATTTTCGGCTAGGTTTCGATTTGAACTCATCAAATTTAGCCTTTGGATTCAAAATTTCAATCCACTGTTCATCTGTCGACCTGAATTTGAATTTGAGTTCAAGTTTAAAGTTCAAACCCCAAATTCGTGTCCATAAGTCCCAATGGTGGCCGTGAATCCGACAATTCGCACAATTTTCTGTCAGGTTTCGATTTGAACTCATCAAATTTAGCCTTTGGATTCAAAATTTCAATCCACTGTTCATCTGTTCAACTGAATTGAGCAGTTTATGATTCACAGCGTCGCATTGAGTTCAAGTTTAAAGTTCAAACCCCAAATTCATGCCCATAAGTTCCAATGGTGGCTGTGAATCCTACAATTCACCCAATTTCGATTTGAATTCATCAAATTTAACCTTTGGGTTTAAAATTTCAATCCACTGTTCATCTGTCGATCTGAATTGAGCAGTTTATGATTCACGGCGTCGCTTTGAGTTCAAGTTTAAAGTTCAAACCCCAAAATTCGTGCTCATAAGTCCCAATGGTGGCTGTGAATTCGGCAAATCGAACAACTTCTGTCAGGTTTCGATTTGAACTCAATCAAATTTAGCCTTTGGATTCAAAATTTCAATCCACTGTTCATCTGTCGACCTGAATTTGAATTTGAGTTCAAGTTTAAAGTTCAAACCCCAAATTCGTGTCCATAAGTCCCAATGGTGGCCGTGAATCCGACAATTCGCACAATTTTCTGTCAGGTTTCGATTTGAACTCATCAAATTTAGCCTTTGGATTCAAAATTTCAATCCACTGTTCATCTGTTCAACTGAATTGAGCAGTTTATGATTCACAGCGTCGCATTGAGTTCAAGTTTAAAGTTCAAACCCCAAATTCATGCCCATAAGTTCCAATGGTGGCTGTGAATCCTACAATTCACCCAATTTCGATTTGAATTCATCAAATTTAACCTTTGGGTTTAAAATTTCAATCCACTGTTCATCTGTCGATCTGAATTGAGCAGTTTATGATTCACGGCGTCGCTTTGAGTTCAAGTTTAAAGTTCAAACCCCAAAATTCGTGCTCATAAGTCCCAATGGTGGCTGTGAATTCGGCAAATCGAACAACTTCTGTCAGGTTTCGATTTGAACTCAATCAAATTTAGCCTTTGGATTCAAAATTTCAATCCACTGTTCATCTGTCGACCTGAATTTGAATTTGAGTTCAAGTTTAAAGTTCAAACCCCAAATTCGTGTCCATAAGTCCCAATGGTGGCCGTGAATCCGACAATTCGCACAATTTTCTGTCAGGTTTCGATTTGAACTCATCAAATTTAGCCTTTGGATTCAAAATTTCAATCCACTGTTCATCTGTTCAACTGAATTGAGCAGTTTATGATTCACAGCGTCGCATTGAGTTCAAGTTTAAAGTTCAAACCCCAAATTCATGCCCATAAGTTCCAATGGTGGCTGTGAATCCTACAATTCACCCAATTTCGATTTGAATTCATCAAATTTAACCTTTGGGTTTAAAATTTCAATCCACTGTTCATCTGTCGATCTGAATTGAGCAGTTTATGATTCACGGCGTCGCTTTGAGTTCAAGTTTAAAGTTCAAACCCCAAATTCATGCCCATAAGGCCCAATGGTGGCTGTGAATCCCGCAATTCGCACAATTTCTGTCAGGTTTCGATTTGAACTCATCAAATTTAGCCTTTCAATCCACTGTTCATCTGTCGATTTGAATTGAGCAGTTTATGATTCACGACGTCGCATTGAGTTCAAGTTTAAAGTTCAAACCCCAAATTCATGTCCATAAGTCCCGATGGTGGCTGTGAATCCGACAATTCGCACAATTTTCTGTCAGGTTTCGATTTGAACTTAATCAAATTTAGTCTTTGGGTTTAAATTTCAATCCACTGCTCATCTCTCGAACTGAATTAAGCAGTTTATGATTCACGGCGTCGCTTTGAGTTCAAGTTTAAAGTTCAAACCCAAATTCGTGCCCATAAGTCCCAATGGTGGCCGTGAATCCGACAATTCGCACAATTTTCTGTCAGGTTTCGATTTGAACTCATCAAATTTAGATTTTGGATTTAAAATTTCAATCCACTGTTCATCTGTCGATCTGAATTGAACAGTTTATGATTCAATTTGATCAGAGTTCAACACTTTGAGGTAAAAAGGTCACAGCTCTAAATTTGGATTGAACTGAACTGTTGCTCGCAATCTGGCAGTGATCTTGGGCCGAGGGATCGATCTGTCAGCTTTACTTTAATCAATTTTCCAATGCCACAGGCTCTCCAAGGTCATTACCAAAGAGCGGAGTGAATGACCTTCACCTTGAACAATTTTCCAAGGTTACTCCCAAGTGTCAAGCGACCTTGAACTGATCCACAACTATTACACTACTTGAATTGGGTTTCCGAGAAGTTTTAAAAAGCAACTTAACCACAGATCTATTTTCAAATTTGGGTTTTGAGCTGCTCAAAGCCACTTTCATGGTTCGGTGCGATTTTTTGAGTTCAAAATCCGGTCAAAGTTTGAACTTAGGGGTCGATTTGTCGACAGCTTAAAACATTAAAGGTAAAACTTGGGTGTCGGACCTTGGATGAAAATTGAACATGTCCATAATTAACTGTTAACAATTTTTCATTTGTTAGCGAGTTAATTATGTCTAATTGTTCATGTTAAGTTACAAACCGTTAATTTTCATACAGAAAGCGTTAAAACAACCCTCTCTTGGTGTGACTCCAAATAATGGCGCAGATGGAACAAGTTCTTTTATCAGTGGAAGTAATTTAAAATAAAAACTACTTTTGCAAACTCAAAAAGGGGCAGTAATATGTAAAAGTAAAATAAAAGTTGTAGGATAGCAAATCCTCGGGGTGCAAAAGTTGCGTATCGGGCAGAAATCACAATAAAATATAATATTATCTGTGCACGTAGTGCTTGCGACTTCCGAGCCCTTTTTACTGTTCCGTAAAAATACACATTTTGTCGTGGATAAATCGAATAGATAAGCGTTTCTTAGGTCGCGCACCTGCACAAGGAAAAAGTTTAATTAAGCCAGACGTCAACTAATGAGTGGTCCTTCCGAACGCCACCATCCCCTATTCTTGCGAATTTGGTTACGTTTGCCCCCCGCATTTCGATGTTCTTATCGGTTTAACGAGGCGAACGCAAATTCGTGGTCGATCGTGATCTTGGTTCTGTACGAGAATTTTCACAACGTCAACTCATTTTTTCCCAACTTTTCATTATTCGCCGAACCGGTCTCGCGTAACTTATGAATTTGCGCTTTCGTCGAAGGTCTTCTCCTTTTTTTTTTGCATAAATTTCTGTCACCTTAGCAGCCACATAAGCGGATTTATACGCTTTCATAAAAATGAGGGTTGGAAGGTCGTAACATCATTTTGGGGAATAAAATCACTTGCCGATTTTTTTACGGCCGCACTTTACATCGTAAATAATGCCGAAGCTCAAAATTGTATAAATAACAAACGCCTTTGTTTATCGACCGAGTTCGCTTTGATGACCGCCCGCTGTCGAAGACGACGCAATACTTTCAATTAGCCCACGCGTTTGGAATAACGATTTTTTTTTATTATTTGCAGTTCAACCCGAACCGCCGCAGATACTGTCGACTTCGGGCTCTCCGCCTCTTCAAGGGAATATTGCGAATACAACGTTTGGGCCGTACGAGGAAGAGACACAAATTGAATTGATTTGTCAGGCGGCGGGAGGAAAACCGAAGCCGCAAGTAAAATGGTATAACGGAAGTCGAGAAATGAACGGTAAGTTTAGTAGATTTTCTGCTTATTTAACTGCTACTAATCCGTACGGTACGGCTATGACTGTGACCTTTGCAAGGATGTTACGCATAGCCGATCCGTATTGATTAGTTATTTAAATATCACTGATCAGCCTTCGTTTAAAGTTTTCTTATTATGCCAGAACTTAATAGATAACGGGGATGCTCTATCGTAATTTTAATATTTTCAAATGGCGCGCAGAGGATTAGTCCAGTCGAGTGTGAGTAAACGGCCTCATTTTCGGCGTAACCGCCGCCGAAAGCGTATTAAAAAAGTTTAGCAGATGCTTAAATTTAAAGCTGCGTTCTCGGGCGTGATGAACTTAAAAAATAATATTCTCCTCGCGCCCTCGGCAGGTCACCGACAACAAATATCGTGACGGACGAATTACGATTTTGCAAATTGGCCTACGCGCGCGAAAAAAGGATGTAATATTTTCGAATTTACGACGCAATCTATCGGAAAAGCAAATTTCGCCTCGAAAACTATGAGATTATCGCGCGAGATACGGCAGTTATCAGCGCTAAGTGTCCCAGTTTTGCGGGCGAATCGTTTGCTCAACGGCCGTGAAACGAGACCTGCCTTGACAATTTCTGTTCCAATCTGATCTGCTGATTAACTTTAAAAATGACGATCGCTCTCTACGTGTTTATGCCCCAGCGTGTGTGGAGAGCCCGTAACGACGCTAGTCGTCGCTCATTGAAAGAGATCCCTTCGAGTAATTGGTCCCCGAAATTAAAGAACTGGTCGAGGGCGAGAAAGCTCTCGTTCGTCGGCATCCGAACCATTCGTCCAAACTAGAATGGCCGCACTAACACGTACATTGTTGACTTCAATCAGATTTCATGAGAGAGGCGAGGAGAACGGCCCTCGAGTTACGTCTTTTCAAATGGAAGAATTGCGTCGCGGACTTGATTGATTCGACCTATAAAATGGAAACATTTATTATCCCTTTTATGTGCCCATTTTAACTACCGGTCTTCTCTGAGGCATTGATGAGAACCTTGCGCCAGTACGATGCCCCCCTACTCTTTCCTACTAGGGATTTGCAGTGTAGAGTAATTTACGATTAATCGTTTACGAAGTTCGGGTGTTGATGTAAATACTTTGGGGATTAGCGAGAACGATACCGGCGCGAGCTCCTAACACACCTCCTTAGTTCTCGAATTGCGCGCGAGTGGGCGTTCGCGTAATCTATGCGAGAGTTATAATCCTAAGAATATAATAAAGCCGCTTAGGCGGATGACATCGTGCTAATTAAACAAAATACAACAAATTTAGGAGACTGCTTAAGGCGGCCGGGAATACGGAAATGTGTTTATTCTGCGGTTACGGAACGCGTCCTTGAGGATTGCATTACCTCGTAACTAGCACAGATGGAGCTAATTAAGTACGCCGTTAATGGAGACCATTTATATTTTATACATGCAGTGACTGCTTGAATATTGTAAGGAGAACGCGAACCAACGTAACAGATTGCGAGAGGGTGGTTAAAACCTCATTATTCCAACATACGTCATCAATATGGCGCAGTTACAACGCTCGTTTTTCCTTTATTCGACATTGCGACTGTGATGCCTCGATTATTAGATATTTGCACCTTTTAAGAACAGACGGACAAACAAATTGAAACTTGCCTAATTTATTCTCTTCTACTTCAATCTATTCCACCTCTACCTCGACTTTTATTTCCTCTTCCACTTCCACTGTCAGTGCAATCGACTCCATTCTGCGCCATTTTGGCCGATTCTGAACCACTTCGCTCTACTATATCTCATTTTAATTCACTTTCTAACTCTGTGCCACTGTGTTCTGTTCTCTGACGTTCCATTCTCTTCGATTTTGTTCTATTATGATCCATTCTATTCCATTCTGCTACATTCCGTTCCCTTTCGTTCCAATCTGTTCCATTCTGTTCCCTAGAAACCCACTAGAGGGCGGTTATTAACTAATTTCCATTAGTTAAAGTTTTTAGTTCTACCAATCCCAACTAGTTCTAGGTGGTTCACTAATTTAAAATTTTCACGCACTCGTTTTCCACGGTAGTCTTGCGTTATGCTGATGAGGCTTTAACAATCGATTGAATTTAAGATTCCATCGCGGCACCTTAACAGCTTCATCTCATTAATAGATTAGGGTTATAAATCCGGAGGTCGGGTGTTCGAACCTGGGTTGAGGTGAATTTTTCATCTGTGGCGGAGATGGAAATTACCTTAGACCAGTTCCGAGCATTCTACCGGCTACTCCGAATTAGCTTTTCCTGCAGTTTTCCTAATTCGTAAGGTAAATACCGGAGTAGTATAGACCAACTTAAGACCTTCTGCAGAGGCACCTCTAAATGGCATTATGCGGGTCAGTCTGTAATTGGGCGCATGCCTGTTGAGGGCCCAAAAACAAGAGAGGGATAATAAAATAAAATAAAAAAATAAAATAGAACAAAAGAGGCATTAAATCTTCTGCACTATATAGCGCCAACGGTTCCACCTCAAGAACCATAAGAACTATGGATCCCTACGGACATACACACTTGTAGAAGCGTGCCCTAAAGACGCTCAAAGAACACTATTAAAAACAGAAGGGATTTACCGCCCATAGGTACCCTAAGGACCGCGAGAAACCGCTAACAATCATCGAAAATCAAAGACCCTAAACTCACTAGCACTCTTAGCTAAATAAATAACTGCAGTAGCTGTAAGGGGCTCTGGGGCAGCTAAAAGTTGCACAATTTTGGGGCCATAAGGACCCTAGGCACCTAAAAGTCATGCAACCAGAAGAATTACAGCGTTAATACAAAATCCTAAAGCACCCCAAGAACGTTTAGACCCCAACAATCCCAAGGATAAGTCCAAAACCACTAGGTCTGTTGGAATCATGCGAGCCCTGAGCCCTCTTGTGAGATTTGGTATTTATGAAACTAACTCTCGAATTTACAAGGGTTCTAGTAAACGCTCAGAGCACTAATTACGATTACTGGGAACCCTAGGAACCCACTAGAGGGCGGTTATTAACAAATTTCAATTGGTTAAAGTTTTTAGTTCTACCAATCCCAACTAGTTCTAGGTGGTCCAGTATTGCAAAATTTTTACGCACTCGTTTTCCACGGTAGTTTTGCGTTATGCTGATGAGGTCTTAAAAATCGAAATTTAAGATTCCATCGCGGCACCTTAATATCTTCATCTCATTAGTAGAACAAAAGAGGCATTAAAAATTGCAGTGGAATTCCACCACAAAATACTTTTTTCTCGGATAAATTAACTAACTCAATCTCGACACCTTACAACGTCCAATAATCCAAACCAAAATCGATCCACATTTAAACTTATATCTAACATATACAGCGAAATTTCGAGAAGATTCACCATAGTATTTAAACTTAAAATTGACTCTATCGCTACGGTACCCCCTTCTGTTTTTAAAAGCGATAAAAACCCGATTTAAAAAACAACAATAAAAGAAACTGTAGCTTTCCTCTATTCCTTCAACTTCTTCTTGGTCAAGTTCATCTTCACTTGAACAGCTTGCAATAACTGTACCTACTCTACTTCTTCTTGAGTGTTTTTCTTTTCTTCCTTCTACTTCAGTTTAGCTTCTTTAATCTTCACTTCGTTTTCAACATTGCTTTTTTTTCTTTCTTTAAGTAGTCTTGCCCCAAACTGCGTATTTTTTTTTCTTGTATCTTCCTTGGCAATTTTAAGTTTTGGGCTCTCAGTAGATCTTCTGGAGCTTGATTAACCTTTCTACTAAACTTTCTTCGCGCATCTTACAAATTATAGCTTCTTCAGTTTACTCTCCTAGCCCCTCTAACTATTCTAAAATGATTGGTTTCCTTTTTTTTCTTCGTCCTTTTCAATTTCACTTGTTTAAAATCTTCAATGAAATGATTTAAATTGTCCTCTTCTTTGTCTACACTGTGGACTGTAAACTGTAGACTGTAAACTGTAGACTGTAAACTGTAGACTGTAAACTGTAGACTGTAAACTGTAGACTGTAAACTGTAGACTGTAAACTGTAGACTGTAAACTGTAGACTGTAACTGTACTGTAGACTGTAAACTGTAGACTGTAAACTGTAGACTGTAAACTGTAGACTGTAAACTGTAGACTGTAAACTGTAGACTGTAAACTGTAGACTGTAAACTGACTGTAAACTGTAGACTGTAAACTGTACACTGTAAACTGTAGACTGTAAACTGTAGACTGTAAACTGTACACTGTAAACTGTACACTGTAAACTGTAGACTGTAAACTGTAGACTGTAAACTGTAGACTGTAAACTGTAGACTGTAAACTGTAGACTGTAAACTGTAGACTGTAAACTGTAGACTGTAAACTGTAGACTGACTGTAAACTGTAGACTGTAAACTGTAGACTGTAAACTGTAGACTGTAAACTGTAGACTGTAAACTGTAGACTGTGAACTGTAGACCGTAAACTGTAAACTGTAGACTGTAGACTGTAAACTTTAGATTGTAAACTGTAGACTGTAAACTTAGTGTAAATTTCTTGAATTCTTGAAACGCCTTCTAAATCATGTTAGTAGCCCTAAAGTGTTTAAAAACTCAGGTTTCCTGAGTGTTTAAAAGATTGGATTGATTGGTGGTTGAGAGGCGGTCCCCGTGTATCCAACCTACCCTGTCTGCCCATAAACCTGCAATCACCTTCTGAATCGCTCTTCGTAATTAGCAATAATTATCAATTTAGGTATTACGAGTTTTTAAGTCCATTAAGGAGCTTTAAGTGCTCAAGAATTTCCAATAGCTTTAAGAGGCTTTTAAAAGATCTTCAGAGCTCTTCAGAAGCTTCGAATTGTTTTGGAGTCTTTACGATGGCCTTATTGTTCAAGAGTTGAGCCTATAACGGCTTATACGGCCTATAATGAGCTTTTATGATTCTCTAAAGGTTTGTTGTAGGTCTCCAAGTACCTTTTAAATTATGTCAGAGGCCCTAAAGCTCTAAAAGCCCAGTCTTTAACAGGTTTCATGAGTCTTAACAGCTTTAAGAGATCGATGGGTCGCCGTAGGAGCTTTCTCGATATCCCACCTGCCTAGTCCGCCCCTGAAAAGGTACCGCTTTGTTATTAGCAATAATCTTCCACTTCACTTTAATGGGATGCCATTTGGGCTAAGTAATAGCCCTCCATATTTGACATTCATCTTCCATCGAAGCTGTAGCAGTTGGTTATCTGCGGCGATGGTCCCGAAAGAGCGAAATTTAGTTTTGCGGGACCATCGCTCATCCTTGATTAAAAAGAGGCATGTCACGCCGTCGGAGCTCATTAATGTCGGAACTTCGAATTTTTTGCTCTTTCGCGAGGCAGGTAATACTTATTAATTTTGTAATTAGTTCCGACTCCGCGGAGTTAAGTAGAAAAGTTGACTCAGATACACAAGTTTTCCGGCCGGGAAAGTGCGCCTCTAAATATAATTATTCAAATGTTTCTCCCGGACTAGATTTAGAACGGAAGGTTTTATTTTCTTCGTGCGCGACGCCCACTTTTCCATTTCAAATTAAAAAGTTAACGTAGAGAAGTGTACGGTAAATACTGGGGCAAATAAAAGTTAATTCAATTGGGACATATATCTTATCCTTTTGTCTAGGGGCGAGGAACATTTTTGTTTTCTTTATCAGCGAAAGCTGTTTCTAAAGAACACAGCAACGCTCCCGTTTCTTTTCCGATTGCTCGCTTAAATTGCGCATCAAAATTTAATTAATACAAAATCGGAGGGATAGAAACATAAATAATTCCCGTCGAGTTGTAGCTCGCGCTATCTGTATAGGTTCCTGATTTAATTATGAAGGATTGTGAAGGGCCGGGAGGTTGGGGAAGTCCTTGTTTGAAATTTAAAATTAACCCGACGGGGTAAATGTGTTCTTTAAAAGTCGAAACACGAAGCTACCGTTAAGGGGAGAATTGAACCGGGCGAAGATAATTGTCTGTTAGCGTTATAGTCATGGCCTTCCGATTTCTTCAGTTCCCTTAGCCTTATTTACAGCTGCTATTCCGCAATCTACACAATCGCGCTGCAGCCCATTTCGCGCGAATATACGATCTTAAGATTATCCCTAATGGTCTCCACGATACACAATCGCTAATGATATTTCAACTGCAAACGACGAGTTCTTTAGGCGGGACGTCGTACTCGAGACGAGGGGGAGGGAGCCGACACACTATTATCGGAAACTCGGCGTCGTTAACGTGGCACATGTGGACATTGAGTAAATCCAGTGCGTTTTTTTTGTTTTAAACGGCACTGTTGCAAACAGACTCAAGTTCCAATCGTCCCTCGTGTTTTTTTGCAGTTGGGCGTATTAGTGCAGGTTGTAATTACCAAACTGAATATATACTTTGGCTCGATTAATTGTAGGGTCGAGTTTCTAGCTTTCCTGCCACGTCACGCGCTGTATTTTAATTAATTTTGTACGTCCGGAAGCGTTTTCCGTACTTCATTTATGCAAAAGTACAAATGATACTAACGAATCACTATTTCGGTCGGTAACAGGAATGAATCTAAAGTTGGTTGCGCTCGATTTTTGCAGAAATGAATATTCTATCAGACCGAGGTCATATCATAGCCGCTCCGTATAAATTAGTTCGACGTAGACGTTTGCCCGCGCCTCAACTACGGCTATAATAATGCCATAATTAAAAGTTATACGTAATCTTGTATTTGAAAACATCACTTGCAGCATAGCGTTACCGTAGGAGTTATTCCTGCAATCTTGCAATGATATCTGTTAATAATTGCTTTTTGTAGAAATGAATAATCATGGCAGCTTCGTAGAGATTCATTCGTCGAAGTATCGCTTTTGCCTAAATGAATGACTGTGTTTACAAATTATAATGTGCCATAATTAGAGTGTAATCCTTTTAAATAGCATAGCGTTTACGGTACAAGTTGTTCCCTCAATTGCTCGATTAAATCTGTTGAATTTTCCTCACTCGTTTTTCGCAAAAATGAATATTCTGTTAACCGAGGTCATATCATAGCCGCTCCGTATAAGTTTGTTCGACAAACTTTTTCTACAAAATCTTTACAGAACGTCTACAGAAACTTTACGGAATATCTACAGCATATTTACAGAATATCCATAGAAGATCTGCAGAATATCTACATAATATCCACAGAATATCTACAGAATATATATAAAGTTCAAAGGGCTGTAACTTTTGATCTAGTAGTCCAATCGTGGAACTGTTTGAAATTATGGATTCTACGGGCCAAACTCTATAAGAACATGTTTTTTCCCGGTCCATTTCAGACAATTTTTTTCTACGGCCTCAAAAAAAGGCAGTGTATTACCTTCCATTTTTACCAAAAATCGACTGCTCCAAAATTTCTCGGGGAAACACTTTTTCTCACTAATTTTGGTGCGTAGAATCCAAAACGATTCGTACTTTTTCGATCAGACCTCTCAATCAAAAGTTATGGACCAAATACAAATTTCGAGAAAAAGTTCAAAGGGCTGTAACTTTTGATCCAGTGGTCCAATCTTGGAACTGTTTGAAATTACGGATTCTACGGGCCAAATTCTATAAGAAAATGTTTTTTCTCGGTCGATTTCAGACAATTTTTTTCTACGGCCTCAAAAAAAGGCAGTGTATTACCTTCCATTTTTACCAAAAATCGACTGCTCAAAAATTTCTCGGATATCACTTTTTCTTACTAATTTTGATGCTTAAAATCCAAAACGAATCGTACTTTTTCGATCACACCTCTCAATCAAAAGTTATGGACCAAATACAAATTTCGAGAAAAAGTTCAAAGGGCTGTAACTTTTGATCCAGTGGTCCAATCTTGGAACTGTTTGAAATAATGGATTCTACGGGCCAAATTCTATAAGAAAATGTTTTTTCCCGGTCGATCTCAGACAATTTTTTTCTACGGTCTCAAAAAAAGGCAGTGTATTACCTTCCTTTTTCACCAAAAATTGACTGCTCCAAAATTTCTCGGGAAAACACTTTTTCTCACTAATTTTGGTGCTTAGAATCCAAAACGATTCGTACTTTTTCGATCAAACCTCTCAATCAAAAGTTATGGACTAAATACGAATTTTATTTTTATTTATATATAAATCTCTGCAGAATTTCTATAAAATCTCTACTCAGTCTCTAATGAATCTTTACGGAATCTCTGCGGAATCTCTATAAAATGTATTCAGAATCTCTACGGAATCCTGACGGAATCTCTGCAGAATCTTTACAGATGCTGTGAAGTTTGTGAGAAACTCCACAGAATATCTAAGCGGTATTTACCCAATTTTTACAGATATTTAGAAAAGACACCATTAGAATCTCTACAAAATCTCTACCGAATTTCTACAGAACCACTACAAAATGTCTACAAAATCTCTACAGAATCTCTACAGAATATCTACAGAATATCTATAATATAATTATATCAGAATTTATACGAAGTCTCTACACAATCTCTAGGAAATCTTTACGAAATCTCTGCAGAATTTCTATAAAATATCTGCAGAATCTCTACGAAATTGTTACGGAATCTTTACGGAATTTCTACAAAAACTGTGAAGTTTGTGAGGAACCTCCACGGAGTATTTAAGCGGCATTTATAAAATATGTATAGATATTCGGAAGGGACAGTGCGAATGTCTTTACGGTATATTTTCAGAATCGGTACAAAATCTCTACAGAATGTTGACCTACTCTCTACAGAATCTCTGCAGAATCCCTACAAAATCACTACTCAGTCTCTAGTGAATCTCTAATGAATCTTTACGGAATCTCTGCGGAATCTCTATAAAATGTATACAGAATCTCTACGGAATCCTGACGGAATCTCTACAGAATCTTTACAGAAGCTGTGAAGTTTGTGAGAAACCTCAACAGAATATCCAAGCGGTATTTACATAATATTTACAGATATTTAGAAAGGACTCTATTAGAATCTCTACCGAATTTCTACAGATCCACTACAGAATGTCTATAGAACCACTACAAAGTCTCTACAAAATATATATAGGATCTTTACAGAATCTCTACAGACTCTCTACAGAATCTCTACAGAATCTACATAATCTCTACAGAATATCTACAGAGTGCCTACAGAATCTCTACGAAATCTCAACGGAACCTCTACGGAGTTTCTACGGAATCTCTACGGAATCTCTACAGAATTTGTACAGAGTCTACGGAATCTCTACAGAATCTCTACGGAATCTACAGGATCTCTACAGAATATCTACAGAACATCCACAGAGTATCTACAGAATCTCTACAGAATATCTACGAAATCTCAATGGAATCTCTACAAAATCTCAATGGAATCTCTACGAAATTTCAACGGAATCTCTACGGAGTTTCTACGGAATCTCTACGGAATCTCTACAGAATGTACGGAATCTACAGAATCTCTACAGAATCTTTACAGAATCTCCACGGAATCTCTACAGAATCTCTACAGAATCTCTACCGAATTTCTACAGATCCACTACAGAATGTCTATAGAACCAATACAAAATCTCTACAAAATATATATAGAATCTTCACAGAATCTCTACAGAATCTACAGAATCTCTACAGAATATCTACAGAGTGTCTACAGAATCTCTACAGAATATCTACAGAGTGTCTACAGAATCTCTACGAAATCTCAACGGAATCTCTACGGAGTTTCTACGGAATCTCTACGGAGTCTCTACGGAATCTCTACAGAATCTGTAGAGTCTACGGAATCTCTACGGAATCTCTACAGAATATCTACAGAGTGTCTACAGAATCTCTACGAAATCTCAACGGAATCTCTACGGAGTTTCTACGGAATCTCTACGGAGTCTCTACGGAATCTCTACAGAATCTGTAGAGTCTACGGAATCTCTACGGAATCTCTACAGAATATCTACAGAATCTTCAGAAATCTTTACAGAATCCCTATCAGAATCTCCAACTAATCTCTACAGAATCTACAGAATATCTACAGAATCTCTACAGAATCTCTACAGATCTCTTCTGATTCTCAGCTAACAGTGTTTTTAAGGCAGTTTGATTGGATTGTTTTTTCCAAAAAGATGATGTTAATCTTTGTGGCAGGTTCAATGGGGTCAATAGAAACAACGTATTTTGTAGGGTGATTATTGCATCACCGGAGCAAATCGTAGATCAAGTAAAATTACAGAAGGGTTGCACCGGCAGTGACATTACCGAGCGATACGAGTTGTTCGAGTGAATTTCGTGAAGATGACATTTGTAACGTTTTTATAGACGTGGGATTACAAAAATCTCTTCGTATTAGCTTGTGACACGCAATAATGCCCCGTCTAAGCACTAGAACAGATTCGAGTAGGCATTTGAGGCAGTGGTGCAAATTATGGACTCGATTTAATTAAAGGCGACCGCACTTTACGTTCAATTGAGTTAGAACGAGGACGTTCCGGCGAATGTGATCTTCGAGTTTCGCTCGCCGAATCGATATAAATTAAATAGCCCGTAAGAACAAGCAGCGATTTGTGGTTTAATTATTCGCTTGCACGTATTTAGTGAATTTACGACCTCGATACCGCCCCTTGCTCATTTCTGCTTTCCCCAAAAAGCCCTGCGCCAAAGATGAGAAATTTGCCCGAGAACGAATGCCCCCCCCCCCCCCCCCCCCGATTTTTGGGGTTCGACTGCGAGACGCGGTCGCTTTTTTTTATAATTCGTGTATGCGATACAAATCAAGGGGCGTCGAGAGAAAAAGACACTTTTTCACCGACGTATGAAAGACAAAATCGAATCAGCGGAAGCGGGAAAAATAATTTAGTTAGTGCAGACGGAGATACAAGATGTGGGATACTCAAATCGTACGATAAAAACGGAATAGATTGCTAAATCGAAGAAGGATGAAAAAATAAGGCTTTCTTACGTGCTCCGAATATTTTAGAGCCACGAATGAAACTCAAATTCCTCGATTGTATTTGCTGATGAATAATATTTGAATATAATATGAGAGACGTGCACATTACTGGCCCCTCATACGGCATGACTTCCGTTTTTCGAAATGCAACCGGAATGTCGGGCATTTCGTTTCGATTATGAATTGAAGAAATTGAAGGTTTTTCCGGCGCGATGGAAAAAATTTGTAGGTGGGCGAGGGATGGAAATTGAATTACGAAAACCATTAAATGCGCGATGTATTCGGTGAGATTATGGGATCATATTTATGGCTACTTAGGAGTTTATCGGCTCCTTTTAGGGTTTGCGACAAGTAAATAAAGTCATCGCGTGTATCTCCAATCGATACGAGGAGAGCGTAAAAATGTGGGTCATTGCAGATGCTGCGCTCAAGAGTATTCTTTTTGGACTCCACCATCCGAGTATTCGGTAAACTTTCGCTTCAAAAGTAATGCCACTTTAAAATGTGGTGTACGTCTCGGGTCGGGCATCTTTTCCGGACTAGACTAATTCGTATGGAGCGGCGATGCGGTATGTGCGAATTGTCGAATTTGTTTTGGAGGGTGCCATTTTACTAAAAAAACCGCGAGGGACGGTACATCGGTTCATGATTATTAAATTGCTTGTACGAAAACTTGCGATATGTAGGAGGAAAATATGTATTTGGATGGAATAATTCGTAAGGCTCGGCGATGATATTTGTTTTCGCTACATACGTTGCAGTTTCAGGCAAGTGAAGCAATACTCAAAAATAAAAGAATGATGGGGGGCGAAATGAGAATAATGGGAACGATAGTAAAAATGAGAATCATAAGAAATGAGGAGAACCCTGAGAATAAGGATAAAAATCAAGAGAAAGGTTAATGTACATAAGGACAGTCATGGTAGTAAAGTTGAGAAGAATAATAGTAATAATGATCATGCGAAAGTGAATCATGAGAGATATTTTATTTTATTCTCTTTTGCCTTTACTAGAAAAATCCTCAGCAAAAAGATGGAGGTTACAAAACGAGTGCAAATCGAGGTTAGGATAAAAATGATAAGAATAAGGAACATGATAGTGAACAGGACAGCCATTGCAAAGAATCATAAGAACAGAAAAACATAAGACAGGATTGCAAATCATGAAAATTGATGCTATAGCCATGGGAATCAGATGAATCATGAGTAGAAGGATAGTAGAAATACAGATCTGGGAATAATCATGAGGATAGGCACAAAAATAGTGAGAATGGGGACTATGAAGATGATCATTTAAATGGGAATCATGTAGAAAGTTGGAATGAAGACTAAAGTAGAATGAGGATCATGGGAATGAGAGTGGGTATTATAGTACAAGTGAGAATCATTGGAAATGAAAATCATATAAAATTATGAGAATGAAAAAATCATGTGCAGAGGGGTGGAATGAAGACTCGGAAAGGGGGCCAAGAATCATGAGAATCAGAATGAGAATTATTAGAAATTGGAATAAAGATCGTAAGGAATCATAAGAATAAATAGCACGAGAATTAGGGCAATCTCTCTACAATTTTACTAAAAAAAAATCAGAATCGTTAGAATAGACTGTACTATGAGAAAAGAGACTATAAGATAATAATGAGTGTAAAGGTCATGAAAAATAAGAATAAAGGTCGTGAGGAATTAATTACAAGAATAATAAATAATTAATGCTACAGCTCTAAAACTGAGAAGAATCATGGGTAAAAAATAGTTGAATGAAGTCTAGGGAAAGAGCCTGTGAATCATGGGAGTGATGGTAAGTGTCGTTAATAATCAAAATGAGAATCTTGAGAACTGGGAGTGAAAATCATAAAGAATCATAACAATACGGAACAAAAGAATGAGGATAATATTGAATGGGGATCATAAGAATGGATCCTCTAACCATGAGAATCAGAAGAATCATGTGTAGAGGATCGTATGATTGGAAAGGAGACTAGAAAAAGAGCACAAGAATCATCTTGAGAAATTGGAAGGAAAATCGTGAGAAATCTAAGAATAAAAACATATTAGGACAAGTTGAATGAGAATCATGGGTACTGTGAGACTGTGCACGATCATAGCAATGAAGTTGAGAATCATAAAAATAATAATCATGCAGAATCATGAGAGTTACAAAAATCACCATTAGATGGTAAAGATGGAAAAATAAAAATCATGAGGATGCGCAACAAGAATAATGAGAATGAGGACCACACGATCAAGAATCACGAGAATCATAAAAATTGGTATCATCACAGTCTTGTGTGGAGGTGTATGGTAATCATAGGAATGGAGGTGAGTGATTGGGAACATTAAAATCAAGAAGAAAGAGACAAGAAAATGAAGGTAATTTAAATTCCAAACATGCGAACGATAAACATGCTGAGAATCATGAGTAGAAGGATAGTGTAACATGGATGCAACATCATGAAGAATCATGGATGGTTGGAATGAAGTAGGCCAAGAATCACGTAAATCAAGGTGAGTGATAAGAACGTTAATAATCAGACTAAAAATCATGAGAAGTAAGAATAAAAATCGTGAGAAATCATCAAAAAGTAAAAAAACAGGAGTGTGAAATGAGAATCATGGAAATGAATGCGTGATCGTGGGAATAATCATGGGCATAAGGATTGGTGGAATGAAATCCAGGGAAAGAGGATCAGAATCAGGACGATGAAGGTAAGTGACGATAATAAAAAAATGAGAATCATATGAAATGGGAACGAAAATCATAAAGAATCATAAAAATACGGAAGAAGAGAATGGGAGAATCATAAAAATAGAAATCATGAGGAATCATAAGAATAAAAATGAATGGGAATCTTGAGAACGGGTGCCCTAACCACGAAAATGAGAAGAATAATTGAAGAACAGGACGAGAATCATTTGGATGAGAATCATGAAAATGGATGCTTTAACAATAAGAGTGAGAATATTCATTACTACAAGGATAGTTAGAATAACCTCCAGAGAAAGAGGATGAGAGATAAAGGATTGGAATAGATATCGTGAAGAATCATAGGAATAAAAATCACGAGAATAAGGATTCGCTAAAAATCGCCATAGAAATCATGACATCATGGATGGTTGGAATGAAGTAGGACCAGAATCACGTAAATCAAGATGAGTGATAAGAACGTTAATAATCAGACTAAAAATCATGAGAAGTAAGAATAAAAATCGTGAGAAATCATCAAAAAGTAAAAAAACAGGAGAGTGAGATGAGAATCATGGAAATGAATGCGTGATCGTGGGAATAAGGATTGGTGGAATGAAGTCCAGGGAAAGAGGATCAGAATCAGGACGATGAAGGTAAGTGACGATAATAAAAAAATGAGAATCATATGAAATGGGAACGGAAATCATAAAGAATCATAAAAATACGGAACAAGAGAATGGGAGAATCATAAAAATAGAAATCATGAGGAATCACAAGAAT
>NW_022170878.1:12148425-12149354 GCF_008802855.1 Photinus pyralis
ACATTATAATCTCCTGATACAAGATTATTTACCTAACCTAACTAATACTCTAACCTAACCTCACTCATACTTTAACATAAAATTTCCAACCATCTCCTCGCACATTATATTCTCCTGATACAAGATTTCTCACCTAACCCTAACCTCACTAATATTTGATCCTAACCTTCAATCTCCTCGAACATTATATTCTCCTGATACAAGATTTCTCGCCTAACCTAACAATCACTGTAACCTAACTTCACTAATACTTTATAATAACCTACAATCTGGCACATTATAGTCTCCTGATACAATATTATTTACATAACATAACTAGCACTCTTACTTAACCTCACTAATATTTTTACATAACCCCCGATCACCTCCTCGCACATTACATTCTCCTGATACAAGATTTTGCACCTAACCTAACAATCACTCTAACCTAACCTCACTATTTCTTTATCCTAACCTTCAATCTCCTCGCACATTATAATCTCCTGATACAAGATTATTTACCTAACCTAACTAATACCATAACCTAACCTCAATCATACCTTAACATAAAATTTCCAACCATCTCCTCGCACATTATAGTCTCCTGATACAATATTATTTACATAACATAACTAGCACTCTTACTTAACCTCACTAATATTTTTACATAACCCCCGATCACCTCCTCGCACATTACATTCTCCTGATACAAGATTTTGCACCTAACCTAACAATCACTCTAACCTAACCTCACTATTTCTTTATCCTAACCTTCAATCTCCTCGCACATTATAATCTCCTGATACAAGATTATTTACCTAACCTAACTAATACTCTAACCTAACCTCACTCATACCTTAACATAAAATTTCCAACCATTTCCTGATACAAGATTTCTCACCTAACCCTAACCTCACTAATATTTGATCCTAACCTTCAATCTCCTCGAA
>NW_022170878.1:12149454-12152877 GCF_008802855.1 Photinus pyralis
AGATCAGAGTCCAGATTTTAGTGATTTTTGGTTTGTTGGATTAGTGTTCCTTGAGAATAGGACATAGGATATCAAAACATGTGAAAATTTAACCGGAAAAATGGGAAAATTCACGATTATTTAAAAAACAGGAAATATCTATATATATATATATATATATATAAGTGAAATGGTAAGATCGAAATGTGTTTGCAGTCTTTTAACTTAAGAACGGCTGGACCGATTTTAGTGATTTTTTGGTTGTTGGATTAGTGTTCCCCTGGGAATAGGACATAGGATATCAAAATATGCGAATATTACCGGACAATGGAAAATTCACATTATGGAAAAAACAGGAAATGTCTTACATATATATAAGGTGAATTGGTAAGACCGAAATGTGTTTACCAGTCTTTTAAGTAGACGGCTGGAAATCGATTTTAGTGATTTTTGGTTTGTTGGATTAGTGTTCCTTGAGAATAGGACATAGGATATCAAAACATGTGAAAATTTAACCGGAAAAATGGGAAAATTCACGATTATTTAAAAAACAGGAAATATCTATATATATATATATATATATATAAGTGAAATGGTAAGATCGAAATGTGTTTGCAGTCTTTTAACTTAAGAACGGCTGGACCGATTTTAGTGATTTTTGGTTTGTTGGATTAGTGTTCCCTGGGAATAGGACATGGGATATCAAAACATGCGAAAATTTAACCGGAAAAATGGGAAAATTCACCATTATATAAAAAACAGGAATTATCTTTATATAGAAGTAAAATGGTAAGACCGAAATGTGTTTGCAGTCTTTTAACTTAAGAACGGCTGGACCGATTGTAGTGATTTTTGGTTTGCTGGATTAATGTTCCCTGGGAATAGGACATAGGATATCAAAACATGCGAAAATTTAACCGGAAAAATGGGAAAATTCACGATTATTTAAAAAACAGGAAATATCTATATATATATATATATATATTATTATATATATATATATATATATATATATATATTATATATAATATATATATATATATATATATATATATATATATATATATATATATATATATATAAGTGAAATGGTAAGATCGAAATGTGTTTGCAGTCTTTTAACTTAAGAACGGCTGGACCGATTTTAGTGATTTTTGGTTTGCTGGATTAATGTTCCCTGGGAATAGGACATGGGATATCAAAACATGCGAAAATTTAACCGGAAAAATGGGAAAATGGAAAAATGTTTCCGTACAGAGATCACAAGACCTGATGCGAGGCTGCAATAGCACCTCAGCAGATCAAGGAGATCAGAGTCCACTTAATTTTGGTCAAGTTTTGTGTAATATTTGCGCCATAACAAAGCGTAATAATGTACTTAATTTTATTTGTAACTCCTTGTTTTATTGTGACTTGTATTGACTTCAGACCATGAATTTGTTTGTTATTTAAGTGTTTCACTTTAAATGTTATCCTTATTTTGGTTTGTTTAATATTGGCAAGTTCCTTCGATGTTTACACTCGTTTAGTTGGATTAACAACTTCAATTCTTTGTGTATGAATCTGCCTTTAATGTCTTTAACTGTTTCGACGGGGCAGAGGTTACCGTATCCAGGACCTCCAGACACCTTCTGAGTTGGAGAAGGTCCTGCTAATTTTTCACAAATGGGAAAGGAGTGGAGTTTCTTTTAAATCTATTTGAGCTGGCTACTTTTCAACAGACCTATCAAATTTTGTATTAGATTAAAGTCTGCAGATTTAAATTATTCAAATTCAAGATTGTTAATTTTTGTATATTTGCAGATATTGCTCTTCGCCTATGTCCACCCTCCGTGAACAATGATTCAGAATTTTCTTCGAACTGTAATTGTAAACTGTACAAAACAGGTGCATGGCCCTTCGTAAATAAATCATTTGCATTACACTTTTTGACGTTTTATCTCTTCCTTTAGTAACGGAAAATATGTAAATAATTAATTGAAGGAGTTCGGGGGATTTTCAATTTTTTTCAGAATTTTGTAGAAACGAATTAAATTTTTGTTCATTTTTGCCGAGGCCCCATTTAAGTCGGGGCCCGTCCTCATTGCGTAGATACCTTTGAGGCACTGTAGGGACAGGAAAGACTCAGGGAAGAAAGAAAAACGTTTCTCCTAGCCACTCTCTCTCCCTAAATAACGACAACGTGTTACTTTACAGGTCGCTTTGTTTCGCTCGTCCTTCTCTCGAAAATGTTTCTTATTTAATGCCCAAAAATTGTAATTAGTTCAGGCGTTCCGCCGCATTCGAAAACGCGGCGCCCCGCGTTTTCAATTTTAAGCCAAAAACCCGATCGGATCGTGAATGGCGCAATTTTGGAGTATGTAATTAGAGAATGACGTGTCAGAAATTTTTGTCGGGTAGGTACCGTGTACTTACAGATTAGATAACCTTTCTATATTATACCAAGCTCCATTTGTTACGTACTCAATCACCGTAAAACCAAAATAGAACAAGGCGTTGCCGAGTCACCTTAAAAGCACCAACTTCTACATGAACCCAAATTTAATCAACATTCTTTCTGACCATCGATCTATGCAGAATAAATACACTTTTAATTGATTTTCTATGCCCTAACAAACAATTTATTTTGCATGAGTAATTTTTCTGATTAGACGCCGAGCGGCGGCGACGGCGGATGATGTGTAAATTTTAAATCTAACGAGAGGGCGTCTTGGGCGCGCTCGCCTTTGATTTATAAGACAATATAATAATTGTATATGCAAAATAAATGCAATAAAAGGCCGGGTTTGCATTAACGATGCCATTAAAATCTCATCGTTAAAATTACTCATTAACGTTTTTATGGGCACTCGCCGCACGGCGGAATATTCGGTAGCCTCTCCGCGAGATGACCTATCCCAAAAAAATTCGATAGGTGGTCTTTCGGATTTTTATTATTTATGATTATCTAAAAGGCAACGCCATCAAATAATGCGATTTTAATGTTAATCAAAAGACTGGGAACTGACGGATTAAATCACTAATTGTATAAATATTAATGTCACATACTGAACTGGAATTAACGCATACTTCTTGCACGGGCAGAATCGCTCAAACGTCGAAGAGAAAATGAAAAAAAGCGCACGCAAGTAACAAGACGATGTACGTAAAAAGGAATCATGAATTACATCTTGCGCCATTTTGTTTTTGCCGACTGACAATTTTATTCTCGCTCAAACTTTTCACCGTACAGACAATTAAAAGCTCGGCGTGTTATTATAATTAATAAACTCGCTTTTTTCGTTTTACAAAAAAAAAGTCGAGGTAAAACAACGTAATTTAATTAATCCATAATGATACAGCATTTATAACAGCATTCTTCACAGTTTGGTTTTAAATCCGTCCTTCTCGGCGCAAAAAAATCCGCAATTACATACTTTTAAGATATTAATTTCTTTTTCGAAA
>NW_022170878.1:12152977-12153624 GCF_008802855.1 Photinus pyralis
TAGAAACCAATTTCGAAAGAAAATTCAAGGGCTGTAACTTTTGAACTAGTAGCCCAATCTTGGAACTGTTTGAAATTATGGATTCTACAGGCCACATTCTATAAGAAAATTTTTTTTCCGGGTCGATCCGAGACAATTTTTTTTTTCGGGGCTCAAAAAAAGGCAGTGTATAACCTTCCTTTTTACCAAAAATCGACTTCACCAAAATTCCTCGGGAAAACACTTTTTCTTATTAATTTGGGTGCGTAGAATCCAAATCAATTCGTACTCTTTCGATCAGACTTCTTAATCAAAAGTTATAGACTAGAAACCAATTTCGAAAAAAAATTCAAAGGGCTGTAACTTTTGAACTAGTAGCCCAATCTTTGGAACTGTTTGTAATTATGGATTCTACAGGCCACATTCTATAAGAAAATTTTTTTCCGGGTCGATCTGAGACAATTTTTTATGAGGGCCTCAAAAAAAGGTAGTGGTATAACCTTCCTTTTTTACCAAAAATCGACTGCACCAAAATTTCTCGGGAAAACACTTTTTCTTATTAATTTTGGTGCGTAGAATCCAAAACAATTCGTACCTTTTCGATTAGACTCCTCAATCAAAAGTTATAGACTAGAAACCAATTTCGAAAAAAAATTCAAAGAGCTGTA